>NC_077243.1:50040000-50042500 GCF_947179165.1 Solanum dulcamara
CTTGGTGTACTATAGGTGACTTCAATGTGATAACTAATATTGAAGAAAAACTAGGAGGACTGCCTTACAACATGACAGTTCATAAGTGTTATTGATGCATGTGGACTCAGTGATTTAGGATTTCATGGAAAACAACACACTTGGTGTAATAATAGAGAGAATGAAGCAAGAATTTAGAAGAGATTAGATAGGGCTATGGTGAATAATAAGTGGTTGGATGTGATGCCTATGATCACTATTACTCACCTATCCTCCACTAGATCAGATCACTGCCCACTTTTTCTAGATTGTACAGACAGACAAGAGAACTCTATCAAGTACTTCAAATTCCTCTATTTTTAGGTTGACAATGATACATTTCTAGACACTATAAAATCTTGTTGGGAGAGAATTATTGAAGGAAATCCTATGAGAACCTTCCAGTAAAAGATGAAAAGAGTCTTCAGCACTCTTAGCAACTGGTACAGGCAGAAATATGGTGATACTTTTGTCACCCTTAAGAATTTTGAAGAAAAAGTTAGAAATGCTGAAGATAAGATTATCAATGAAAATACTGAAGACAATAGGACCAATCTTAATCATATCAATGCTCAATACATTAGGTACTTGAAGGTTGGATAGTCTATTCTCAAAGAAAATTCTCAATTACAATGGTTTAAGAATGGGGATGCAAATTCCAAGTATTTCCATGTTATTATAGGAGGTAGAAGAAGGAGATTATTCATAAACAAGATCACTGAAGAACATGATAATATTATTCAGGGTGATCATGATATTTCTTAGGCTGCCTGCTCTCATTTTGCAAGGATCTATACTAGGGATAACAAGCTAATCAAAGAAGATGTGATTAGATATATTCCTAGGATTGTCACTGATCAATAGAACCATCAATTTGTGTACCCTACCTATAAAAGAAGAACTGAAATTAGTTGTATTCTCTATGAGTTCTACATCTGCTGCTGGACGTGAGGAAATAAATGGCAAATTCTTTCATGCATGCTGGGACATCATCAATGATGACCTATTGAAGCTGATTCACTACTTTTTAATGGTCATAGTATTCTCAAATATAACTCTCATTCCTGTTTGGTCCTTCTTCCAAAAGTTGACCATCCTAATAAGTTAACTGATTTTAGACCTATATCCCTCAATAATTTTACCAATAAAGTCATCTCCAAACTCATTTATCTTAGACTTGCACCAGTTCTTCCTAACCTTATATCTGAGAACCAATCTGATTTTGTGAAAGGAAGGAGTATTTCAGAAAATATAATGTTGGCTCAATAGGTTATTCACAGCATTAAAAAGCCCAAACTTAGAGATAATGTGGTTATAAAGTTTGACATTGCCAAGGCATATGACAAGGTTTCTTAGTTATTTATATGTCTGGTAATGAGAAGGATGGGTTTTAAAGAGATATTCATTGATATGGTTTGGAGAACTATGTCCAAAAACAGTTATAATCAATGATCTTAGGCATGGCTTCTTTCACTCAATAAGGGGTCTCAAGCAAGGACACCCCCTGTCTCCTGCTCTCTTCATTTTTGGGGCTGAGGTGCTATCTAGGATGCTTAACAGTCTCAATCAACATTATTTGTACACTGATTTTATAGAGAGAGTAGGGTCCTCAGATTAATCAACTGAGTTTTGTAGATAATATCATTATTTTCATCTCAACTTCCAAGTATTCTTTGAAGCTTATTATGAAGACTTTGCAGATTTATGAAGACACATCTGAGCAACTCATTAAAAAAGACAAGAGACAGTTTCTAATCCCTATTAAAACTTCCCAAGAGATTATTGGTAGGGTAAGTTCCATCACAGGGTTCAGGAGTACTAGTGGTCCCATCACCTACTTGGGTTTTCCCTTGTATATAGGTGGCCAAAGGATCATTTATTTCACTAGCATGGTTTCAAAAGTTATAGCCAAGATTAAGAAGTGGCAAACTAGGATGTTGAGTTATGGAGAAAGAGCTACACTCGTTAAATCAGTCCTTCAATAGCTTCCAATTCACTTACTGTCTACTATAACTCCTACCAAAACAACTTTAAATAGATTAAGTACCTTATTGCGGACTTTTATTAGGGATGGAATAAGGGAAAAAGGAAATATCACTGGGCATCATGTCATTCTCTTAGTTTTCCTTATGAAGAGGGTGGTATAGGTGTGAAAAACTTGGAGGATATATGTTTAGCACTTCAATACAAGCAATGGTGGGTTTTCAGAACTAAGAAGACACTTTGGGGTGAGTTTCTCGAAGCCAAATACTGTCAAAGTGCCCATCTTGTAATCAATAAATGGAATAAAGGACAGTATCTTATGTGGAAGCACATGAAAAACAATAAAGGAGACATTGAGCCTTACATATAATGGTCTGCTAACTCTGAGGAATGTATCTGTTAGTGGGATGACTGATTAGGAGTTTGTCCTTTAGCTTATCACAATGACCATCTCCCTAGATTGAACAATTCCAGTGTTTACAAGTTTCTGGTGAATGGT
>NC_077243.1:50050000-50055000 GCF_947179165.1 Solanum dulcamara
TACCATCAGTTCCAATAATATGCCCCAAGAATGCTACTAAAGTCAACCAGAATTCATATTCAGAGAGCTTAGCGTACAACTTTTGGTGCTGAAGCACCCTAAGTACCATCCGCAAATGATCCATATGTTCCTTTTCCGATTGTGAATAGACCAGAATATCATCCATAAATACAATCACGAACAAGTCTAGAAATGGCTTGAATGCTCGGTTCGTTAGATTCATAAACACCGCTGGAGTATTAGTCAGCCCAAAAGACATTACTCTAAACTTATAATGTCCGTATCGAGTTCTGAACGTAGTCTTTGGAATATCAGCTTCCTTTACCCGTACCTAATTATAGCCTAATCGCAAGTCTATTCTTGAGAAACACTTAGCACCCTGCAACTGATCAAACAAATCATCAATCCTGGAGAGAGGATATCTATTCTTTATTGTTACCTTATTCAGCTGCCTATAATCAATACACATTCACAGCGACCCATCTCTTTTTTTTCATAAATAGTACTAGTGCTCCCCAAGGTGATGTACTGGGCCTAATGAAGCCCTTTTTTAATAGATCTTTCAGTTGCTCTTTCAACTTTTTCAACTCTGCGGGTGCCATTCTGTAGGGAGGAATAAATATGGGCTGAGTATCTGGTAACATATCTATAGTGAATTCTATCTCCCATTCTGGAGGAAGACCTAGGAGTTCATCTGGGAATACATCTAGATATTCATTGATTACTGACACTGACTGAAGACTCGATACCTATGCTTCCAAGTTATGCACCCAAACCAGATGATAAATATAACCCTTCCTAACCTCTTCCTTACCTTGAGGTATGAAATAAATTTACCTTCAAATTGTTCTTGGGTCACAAACGAACTATTTAGCTCGTAAACTACTTGTTGTGTACGTTGTACTTTTAAAGTAAAGGTGAAGCTTAATTATTGGATGTTATTGCTCTTCTATTTGAGCTTCTTCTAAGACAACTTGTGACTAGAAAATATTTTGGTCCCTTCAAATAAATCCTAAGTTTTGCCGCTCGTATATGCTTTCTTTTGCAACAGAGTTTCCTCTGTATTTCTTACTATCTCAAGACTTACACCTAAGAAATACCAGCAATGCCTCACAGGGCTGTCACACATATATGATATCGTATCATAGCCACATAGGGCTCCCTATATGAATCACAAGATGAAAATAAAGAAATTGCCTCGTATATCCAACACAAACTATACTTATCACTCTTTCTTGTTCACTTTCTCTTTCCATCTTTAACTGCCGATTTCAAACATACCTGTAGCATTCATACCATGTTTGACATATATTCTGTTTACAACTACTGGTTCCTTTAACTTCTTCTGTGCACACTTTCTAACTAGACTTATCCACGACATATACGTTCAACTTGTTTTCTTACTATACTTACCATAACCCGCCATAATGATGGCCAATTTGTCATTTCGTATATACAAATTCTCATTATGCTTCCTTTCTATCCAATTTTCGCCTGTAGGTGCAACTATTTTTCATCCTAGTTTGCACAATTCCCATAGGTGGGAATGCCTTGGTCACTGTTACTCGTAACTACTTAGTTATTGACTCTATTAATTTCCGCTTGCCGCTATTAGGTGACAATCTATGGAAAATGTACATACATAGGAAATTTTAATAAGGTCCCCTATACCTGTAGGCGATCAGTCCCTCATTTGATTCAGTGATCTAGGAAGTAAAGTGTGCTCCGCATCATCATCCATCCACCATCTACTCATCTGCCCTTCATCATCTTTTTCATTTGAATCGGGGGAACATAGATAACCGGGTAACTCCTGGTTTATCGATGACCACGACAGATAGAATATTCTGTAACACTTACGGGGGTAGAGGGTTTGACTTAGTATTCTGCCATAAGAGCAACTAGTATGGATTCCGAGCCCACCTCCCTAGATATCAAACACTTTGGGGAATTATCGTTGGGTCCTCTGAGGGGTCAGTCTCAATGGAATAATTGGGGCTCCTCCTACTCGATCCTGGAGCCTGAGGTCCCGAATTTACCCTAGGGGCCTTTTTCGCACCCCCTACTGTCTGAAGCTGGCCTCTTTATTTTTCATAAAGATCTGCACCTACCTACAGGAAAAGAGGTCAGAAACAATCTTTCCTTAGAGGCATCGTTGTACACATAATAGTCCGTTAGGGAGGAATTGTCCTGATAATACAACTCTATTGCATGATTTAAATTAAAAAGGAAAGATAGCATCCTAAATGTCCTGTAGCTTCCTATTTATATATGTGGTGCACAATACACTGATAAACAAGACTCTACTAAACACAGTTTGTAGACACTCCGAGGATGAACTGCTCTGATACCACTTTTGTCATGACCCAACCCTATAGGCTGCGAATAGGGCACGACCTATTGGATGAAGTCAAACCAAACTACGAATAATATAATAAAATACATAAGAACTCCAATGGGTCATGACGTCTTCATATAAATACATCTCTATCATTTGTCTCCTGATGAGTTGTCACTAATTATCTCATGAAGGGACATGCAAGCCGATAAGGCTGCTATTTCATATTAATATTTACAATACATCGTATAGACACAACTGAATAAAACTTATATACCACCCACATACACATGTCTATAGACCTCTAAGAGTATCAATGGTATAATATGGTAGGACAGGGCCCCCACGTACCCCTAAATGAATGAATATATACATCAAAAAGATTAATACCAATAAGCTAGGCTCCGCTACAATGGAGCACTCCAAAATGGTTGAGTGGGAAGCCTAAGCTGGCGGATCCCCAAAATATATGTTTGTACCTACGAGCATGAAACGCAGCCCCCTCAAAGAAAGGGGGTCAGTATGATATATATACTGAATATATAAAGCATAACATATTATAAATGAGATCACATCTGAAGTAAAGGTTAAGGAGGCAAGTATAATACTCAAGAAATTACTGTACCTGTGCCTTATGAAATAAAATCATGCATGATCATATCATATATCATATTTAGCCCATTATGGACTCGGTGAATCTTTCATATATATATATCATCTTTGGCCTATCATAGGGCTCGATGCCATTATTTCATCATCATGTCATCATATATATATATATACCGTACCTAGCCCTCTAGTGAGGGACTCAGTGAATAATGCAGTAAAACTGAGCATGATAACATATCCGCCCAAGACTCGGTGAAAGATGTATTAACAGTATGCACGAGCAGAGTAGTGAGTAACCATATGCAAATTAAATCATCATCGAAGACTCAATAGAATAGTCAAGTGAACCATCACTTGAAGATCAGGGTAGTAATCGTCTCAAGTACCCTCTAAATGTCATTCGGGATCATATCAAATGGAGCCTTAGGAATCATAGACATATATCAAGACAATGCTAAACAACTTATGGAATCAGAGACATTTTTCATCGTAGAGTCTTTAGGAAAATGAGCTTATACATCCAATTACTATTCAACATATAGAAGGCTCAAGGGCAATAGCTTAACTACTTTAAGAGTTTTAACATCCAGAAGTGAATAATAGTCATGAATCATACTTCGAGCTTATGAATAGAATTATCCCCAAAGCTCATATCACATATCACTTATATCTAAGACATGCCAAAATAAAAGAGGGATAGGCTTTACATACCTGTTTTAGATCAACCGTAACCAAGCTTGATTCGTTACCCCTTTAACCTATTTAACACAAAAGTAACACTATTATTAATAAACTTCGACTTTCTAGCTTCTAAATCTATAACCAATTACCTATAGGAATCACTTCCTTGTTCACACTTCTCGACTAGTATATTGATTCACTAAGAAGTTGACAGAAAACGGGCAGCATTTCCCCTATATAACTCGCCCTATCCGAACTTCCAATTTACCTCCGATTAGCACAGCCACACCAACAACAACAACCACCATCTATATACAATAAAACCACTTCACACTATTTAATCCAAGTTCCAAACAGCCCACCCAAAACAACGATATTAAAATACAGTTTTTGATCTTTATTTCATAAAATAACAACGTTGTTATTGCTGCTATTGTGGTTGCTGTTGTGTTGCTGTTGTTGTTGTTATTATTGCGGTTGTTGCTGCTGTTGTTGTTATTGCTATTGTTATTACTACTGTTGTTGTTATTGCTGTTGTTGTTGCTGTTGTTGCTATTGCTGTTGTTGTTATTGTTGCTGTTGCCGTTGCTGTTGCTATTGCTGTTGCTAGAACTGTTGTTGTTACTGCTATTGCTGTTACTGTTACTGTTGCTGTTGTTATTGCTGTTGTTGTTGGTATTATTGGTATTGCTGCTGTTATTATTGTTGTTTCTATTGTTATTATTGTTATTGCTGTTGTTGTTATTGTTGTTGTTGTAGTTATTGCAAATGCTGCTGGTGGTGCTACTGCTGCTATTGTTGTTGTTGTTGTTGATATTGTTATTGTTGTTATTGTTATTGTTGTTATTGTTATTGTTATTCATGTTGTTGTTGTTGTTTCTATTGTTATTGTTGTTGTTGTTGTTGTTATGGTTGTTGTTGTTGTTATTGTTGTTGTTGTTGCTACTCTTGCTGTTGCTATTGTTGTTGCTATTGCTGTTGCTATTACTATTGCTGTTACTGTTTTTGCTGCTATTATTGTTACTATTGTTGTTATTATTATTGTTGCTGTTGTTATTAGCGTTATTGGTGTTGCTACTGTTATTGTTGTTGTTGCTATTGTTATTATTGTTGTTACTGTTGTTGTTATTGTTGTTGTAGCTATTGTTGCTGATGCTGCTGTTGGTGCTGCTTCTGCTATTGTTATTATTGTTGTTGTTATTATTGTTGTTGTTGTTATTATTGTTGTTGTTGTTATTATTGTTGTTATTATTGTTATTGTTATTATTGTTGTTGTTGTTATTATTGCTATTGTTGCTGCAGTTGTTGGTGCTGCTGGTGGCGGTGGTGCTGCTGCTGCTAGTGGTGGTGCTGCTGCTGTTGTTGGTGCTGA
>NC_077243.1:54435000-54605000 GCF_947179165.1 Solanum dulcamara
TGTTCATTGATGACATCTTGATTTATTCTCGAAATGAGGAAGATCATTTGGGTCACTTGAGGATTGTTTTGCAAATATTGAGAGAGAAGAAATTATTTGCTAAATTTAATAAATGCATGTTTTATCTAAGAGAAGTTGCATTTCTTTGCCATGCAGTGTCCGATGATGGGATTAAAGTAGACCTAAAGAAAATAGAGGCGGTTAAGAATTGACCTAGACCATTATCTCCTTTGGATATTAAAAGTTTTTTGTGCTTAGCCGGATATTACAGAAGGTTTTTTGAATGGTTTTCATCTACAGCATTGCCTTTAACTAAGTTGACACAAAAGAAGGCAAAATTTCAATGGTCGGATGAATGTGAGAAAAGTTTTCAAATATTAAAGGATCGTCTCACATCGGCTCCTATTTTGACATTGCCCAAAGTTTGGATGGGTTTGTTGTTTATTGTGAATCTTCATGTGTTGGTCTAGGTTGTGTCTTGATACAACATTGTAAGATTATAGCCTATGCCTCTAGGCAACTTAAAGTGCATAAAAGGAACTATTCAACCCATGATCTTGAACTTGTGGCGTTTGTGTTTGCTTTGAAAATTTGGCGCCATTATCTTTATGGGGTTCATGTTGATGTGTTCACCAACCACAAAAGCTTGCAATATGTGTTTAACCAAAGGAACTTGAACCTTATACAAAGGAGGTGTCTTGAACTCTTAAAAGACTATGATATGAGCGTATTATACCACTCGGGTGAGGCAAATATTGTAGCTGATGCTCTTAGTCAGTTATCTGTGGATAGTGTTGCACATGTTGAGGAACATAAGAGGGAATTGGTTAAAGAGGTCCATAGATTGGAATATTTAGGTGTGCATTTGGTTGATTCCAATGATGAAGGCGTTCTTATACATAATGGTTCAGAATCATCTCTTATGGCGGATGTCAAGGTCAAACAAGACAATGATTCGATTTTTGTTGAATTAAAGAAGTAGGTTGTCGAAAAATCCATTGAGGCTTTCTCCCTAGGGGGAGATGGGATACTACGTTACCTAGGTCATTTGTACATTCCAAATATTGATGGATTAAGAGAGTTGATATTGAATGAGGCCTATAGTTCTCGGTATGCAATTCATCTGGGATCCACCAAGATGTATTGTGATTTGAGGGAAGTGTAATGGTGGAATGGCATGAAGAAGGACATATCGAAGTTCATGGCTAAGTGTCCAAATCGTCAACAAGTGAAAGTTGAACATCAAAGGCCGGGAGGTCTAGCTCAAGAAATCAGAATCCCTACTTAGAATTGGGAAGATGTGAAGTTGGACTATGTCATGGGTTTGCCTCGTACTAGAAGACAACATGATTCTATTTGGGTCATTATAGAACGGATGACCAAATCGGCATATTTTCTACTGCTCAAAGACATCTTATGGTGCCGAAGATTATGCTAAGCTGTACATTCGAGAAATTATAAAACTTTATGGTGTTCCTTTGTCGATTATATTGGATAGAGGTACCCAATTCACTTCACATTTTTGGAAGTCATTTCAGAAAGTTCTTAGTACTAGAGTCAAGCTAAGTACCGCTTTCCATCCACAAACTGATGGAAAAGCCGAAAGAACAATTAAAACCTTGGAGGATATGTTAAGAGAATGTGTTATTGATCTTAAAGGAAGTTTGGATGAGCATTTTCCATTGATTGAGTTTTCCTACAATAATAGTTATCACTCTAGCATCCAAATGGCTCCTTTTGAAGCCTTGTATGGGAGAAGATGTAGGTCCACGGTGGGGTGGTTTGAAGTGGGTGAGATGGCATTGATTGGTCTATATTTGGTATTTGATGCAATGGAGAAAATAAGTCTCATAAGAGAAAGATTGAAAATGGCTCAAAGTCATCAAAAGTCCTATTCGGACACTAGTAGGAGAGAGATTTAATTTGATGTGGATGATATGGTATATTTAAAAATTTCACCTATGAAAGGGGTAATGCAGTTTGATAAGAAAGTGAAGTTGAGTCCTAGATATGTAGGACCCTATAGAATATTGAAGCGCATTGGCAAATTGGCATATGAGTTAGACTTGCCACTTAAGTTAGCTTTGCTTCATCCGGTATTTCATGTGTGAATATTGAGGAAGTTTGTGGGTGATCCAAATTTTTTTGTGTCAATGGATAATGTGAGTATTGAATAGAATTTGAGTTATAAGGAGGTGAAAATTGAGATTTTAGACCGGCAAGTGAAGAGGTTAAGAAATAAAGACGTTGCGTCCGTCAAAGTGCTATAGAGGAATCAACAAGTATATAGGGATACGTGGGAAGCAGAATCGAACATGATGAAGCATTATCTGTATCTCTTTCCTTCCACAGAATCCTAAAGGTACTAAGTTGTTCATGATCAAATTGATTAAACTCCTATGTTTTAGTTCCATATGTCATTCATATGCATGCATGATTCATGAAAATGATTTTCTCTCAAAGACTATGTCTTATGTTAAGTATGAAGTTTACATGCTCTATGCATTTTTCAAAGTGTCTTCATGTTCATGTTGGGTTGCTAGTCCTTTTTCCATATCCTCCATATATTAGTTAAATCTCATTTGAGGACGAATGTTCTCAAGCGTGAGATATTATAACATTCCTCAAAATGCTCACAAGTGCATTAAGAATGCCTTGGGAATAGGCCGCTCACTAATGCATTATCCTTAATCTTTTTGGTAAAATTCGAGTCTGAAATATCGATCAGGGTGTCAAAACTTGCAGAAAAATATTTTTAGTGGATTTTTAGAACCCGTATATCAAAAGATAGATTTTTCCAGAAACTGCATAAAATAGTAAAGTGTGCGGCAAGTCCGCATCGCATAATTTCTCCTGTTTAGTGTAATTTTTTTGAGTCAAAATTTGGCCAAAATCTCATTTACTAAAAATTTCCTATCAGGGAACACCTTCGCATCGCAGACCTGGGCGATAGTTTTTGTCTGAATTTAGTTTTTTAGTAAGGGCATTTTAGACTTTTTCCAAATTATTAGCTAATGAACCTAGATGTTTTTAGGACCTAATTCAACTCTAAAAATTAACCTAAACCTCTAATTCTATTTATTCTTCTACAATTCACATACTCAAATATTTCTCTCTCTACAAAAGACTCCCAAGTTCTCCATTGAAGAGTTCAAGTAAATTCACTCAAAACTCTCAAGTTTTTCTAATTTATTTTATTTTCTCACTTAAGGTATATGGTTATTGATTCATGGATTCTTTCATCCATGAATCCCAATCAATTTCCCAAGTTTTCTATCAAATTAAAGTATGGTATTTTCTGGGTATTATGATATCTAGTCCAATTGCATGAATTATGATTCAAATTATGATTATGAATCTATTTTGATATAAATTGATGTTTATTGCACTGAATTGAAGAGTTTTTTTTCTTGAATTATCCTATATTGATCTTTAGGGTTCATGATGTAAATTATGGGTATTTTCAATTATACTTCCCAATGGTATCATCTTTATGAATTATATATGGGCTGATAGAAAGTATAAGATCATGCACGTTTCCAAGTGAATTTTATGATTTCCAAATCAATTGATTATACAATTGAGTTTTACTTTATGTTCAAGGTATGCATTTTATTCAAGTTATGAAGTAAGGTAACTTAGGCCCTTATGTGGTGACCTAGGACTTAACTATATGAATTATGCTAATATGATTGTAATGTTGAAAGGACAATTCTCACATTACAAGTATGTTATAAAAATGAGCTACTCTATGATTTCAAACCTATGATCATGACTATGATATATATATATAATTATAATTTATGTGCTATTATGTATTCCGTGGGATTTAATTTAGCACCGAGTGAACTTGAGGTGGGGGCCCTACCAAAATCCCTAGTAGCAACATCATGTCTCTTAAACTACGTACCACCGTAGGTTGCCTTCATGGACTAGCTATTGGATATTCATATGGCGTATGTATGACCCGCCTAGCGGAGTAGAGTCTACCTTAGCAAAGTAGATTCTGTCATGATCCGACCTAGGACCTAGTCATAACATGGCGATTGAGACCCCGAAGGTCTCCAACCAAGACTCTTGTACATATCATAAGCATTCATAAGGTAAAGCAAAAGCAGAAATATCATAAGAGAGTCTAAACCATGATTAGTAAATGAAGAATGTCACATGACAACATAGACTCGAAACATTTGTCCAACTAGATGCCTCTACTCATGAATATGGGCGGGGGATAAGACATGTACCTAGCTCACCCTGAATATAAAACATAGCAAAAGTCTTTGAAAACAATAACTAACTCGATAACTAGTCTCCGATAAATGAGAACTCACCACAACCGCTGGATAAAAAAGCTTAACTAGCCACATAGATGAGTATGATCATCAACCTCAACCCCTACATTATGATACAATATACGCAAAAAGTATGCATTAGTATATTGGAATGTACTAAGTATGTGGGCATGAAATGCAATGTAAATTATGAAATGCAATGGTCAAGCAAATCACATAGTAAGATGAGGTAAGTAAAGGCATGAAAAAATCATATTGACCAAAGTATTTAAAAAGAAAAATTTAAAATCATAGAATACCTAAGAGATCATACATATGTGGGATAGGAACCACAACCGACAATAAGACCATGCAAGCTATAAAATGGAATCCCGTTGTATCCCCATATAAGGAAGAAAAAGGAGAATCTACTTTCCAAGGTAGACTCTACCCCGCTAAGTGGGTCATGCATATGCTATATGTGGCTCCACTCGTAAGGCCATGAAGGAAATCCTATGGTGGCACGTAGTTATGAGACAAAAGACTTTATATAAGGACCTCGTATTTCGAGCCCCCACCTCAAGTCCACATTCGATGTTAAGATAAATCCCACATAATACATACATTTCATAAAAATCACAATTTCATTCATAGTTATTATCATAGGTTTGAAATCATGGAGTAGCTCATTTTCATAACATACTTGTAATGTGAGAATTTTCCTTTCATCATTACAATCATATTTGCATAATTCATATCATTTGGCCTTAGGTCACCACATAGGGCTCTAAGCCACCTTACTTCATAACTTGCATGAAAATCATCCATCAAAACATACTTATAATCCATGATCATAATTGAAATACATAATTATAATTCATACTTGGAAATTCATGATCATAGCTTATACTTGAAATTTAGGTAAGGCATGAATGCATGATCAATTGATTTGAAAATTATGTAATTGACTTGAAAACATGCATGATCATAAACTTTATATCAGCCCATACATAATTCATATAGATAATATCATTAGGAAATATAATTGAAAATACTCATAATTTTCATCATGAACCCTAGAGATCAAAATAGGAGAATTCACGGAAAAACTATTCAATTTAATGCAATAACCATCAATTTTATCAAAATAGACTCATGATCATACTTTGAATCAAAATTCATGCAATAGGAATAGAGATCATAAAACCCATAAAATACCAAACTTTAATTTGATAGAAAAACCTTAAAAAATTGATTAGACTTCATGGATGAAAGAATCCATGAATCAATACCCACATACCTTAAGTGAGAGCACCAAATAATTTGGAAGAACTTGAGAGTTTTGATAGAGAGCTTGAGTGAATTTACTTGAAGTCTTCAATGGAGTCCTTGAGAGTCTTTTGTAGGGAGAGAAATATTTTAGTAGGTGAATTGTAGAAGAATGAATAGAATTAGAGGTTTAGGTTAATTTTTAGAGTTGAATTAGGTCCTAAAAATGTCTAGGTTCATTAGCTAATAATTTGGAAAAAGTCTAAAATGCCCTTACTAAAAATACAACTCAGCCAAAAAACCCTTGCCAGGTCCGCGACATGAACTTGTCGTGGACCTTTCTATTTTGTGCAGTTTCTTGAAAAATCTATCTTTCGATCTACGGGTTCTAAAAATCCACTGAAACTATTTACCTGCAGGTTTTGACTCCCTGATCGATATTCCGTACTCAAATTTTTCAAAAAGATTAAGGATAAGGTGTTACATGAGCTTTCTAATCTCAAGGCATTCTTAAGGCACTTGTGAGCATTTTTGAGGGATGTTACAGATTCCCCTTTTCTTCATTGTATGGGGAGACAACGGGATTCCATTTTATAGCTCGCATGGTCTTATTGTCGGTTATGGTTCCTATCCCATATATGTATGATCTCTTATGTATGTCATGATTTAAATTATGCTTTTTAATTTCTTGGTTCATTATGATTTTCTCATGACCTTACTTATCTTATCTTATCATGTGTTTTACTTGACCATTGCATCCTATGATTTACATTTTATGTCATGCCCCCATACTTACTACATTCTAATGTACTAATACAGACTCTTTTCTACATTGTCTAATAATGTAGTGGCTGCGATTGAAGATCATATTCGTCTACATGGCTAGTTAGGCTTTCCTATCCGGCGGTGTTTGTGGTGAGTCCTCATTTATCGGGGACTCATTATTAAGTTGGTTATTGTTTTCAAGGACTTTTGTTATATTTCATATTAAGGGTGATCTAGGGACATGTCTTAGCCCCCGCCCATGCTCATGAGTAGAGGCATCTAGTTGGATAAATGTTTCGAGTCTATGTTGTCATGTGACATTCTACATTTACTATTCATGATTTAGACTCCCTTATGATGTTTCTGCTTTTACTTTACCTTATGTATGCTTATGATATATACAAGAGGCTTCGTTGGAGCCCCTTTGGGGTTTCGATCATCGTATTATGACTAGGCCCTAGGTTGATTTGTGAAAACTCCTTGCTCAATGGAGAAAAATCACGACCTGTTTCACGGGATTTTAGCTCAAATCTTCACTAGAACAACTAAGATAAAGATTCAGATTATAAGCTATTGTAATCTAGGAATTTTACTCACAATCCTTCTCCACTCCTTGTAACAACTCTGTTACAGACTTTTAAATAATAACTCTATTGTTTCCTAAATCACTATCCTCTTAGATGATTTAGAGTTCAGGTGGTCTCCATAACTAGCTCCAGTTATTTCGACAAAATGAATAAAGGAAATAACAAATGAGAACTGATTCCTTTGCATATTAGAAAGTAGACCTTACAAGATTACGAACAAGAAATTACAACTCTAAAATAACAACAAAACACTGATAACTCTAACTGATCCATGGTATTTTTCAAGAGCAAATTTTCAATATTTGAGAGCATGAGCTTTAATGGATATTCATTTTTTTGATTTTGAAAGAAAAATGAGAAAATGTTGTAAAGAATGTATATATCACTGATATACCATGTGTTGAACGATTTTTATTGATTAGATAACTGTCATGACCCAACCCCGTAGGCCGCGACTGGGGTCCAACTTGGACCTCCATATACATATCTATCAGTTGTGGTCAAGTCGAACTATAAACAACATAATACTATGCATCAGAACCCAATTGGGTGATAACATTTTCATAAACCTATAGCATCTTTCATTTGTATCACATCATGAAAGGGCATGAAAGCCGACAAGGCTTCCATAACATAATAATACATACCATATATCATATAAACCCAGCTAGACAACTGACATACACAATCCACACATACATAACTGCTGACCTCTAAAAATATTAACAACAACATATGGCGGGACAAGGCCTCCGCCGTAACCCTGGATATAAAAAAAAAATTATATACATCAGTGGCCAGTGCCAAAAACTAGGCTCCGATAAAATAGATCTTCTTCCAGTTGAGCTGAACGGAATCCTAAGCTGACAAACTCCCAAAACCTATATCTGTACCTACGGGCATAAAACGCAGCCCCTCGAAGAAAGGGGGTCAGTATGACATATGTACTGAGTATGTAAAACATAACATAATACAACTGGAAGCATATCTAAAATAAAGAAGCAGGGGATAAAATATCAAATCAGAAACTTGTACCTATACCCTGTGAATCATAAAAGCATGCATGCTCAAATTATACAATATAGCCGACCCTATCAGGAATTCGATGAATCATATCTGTAGGACCATCATAGGCCTGGTGCCATCACCACCTTTTTACAACACATCATCACATATATGCATACATACTCGGCCCTCTAGTAAGGGACTCTCTTACCCGTTGAACTTATTACTTTCCTCTTTTCAGTCTGAAATTCAGATTGTGACTGATTTTTTCATGTCATTGCATTATTATATCCTTGTATAGCGTACCCAGCCCTTTAGTAAGGGACTCGGTGGATAATGCATTGAACTGCGCATGTTTACGTACCCAGCCTAGGACTCAGTGATAGAAGGGTTACAATATGCACGAGTAGAGTAGTGAGTAACCATATGCAATTTAAAACATTATCAGAGACTTGACTGTATAAGAAGATTAAACTTTCATCTGAGGACCCGAGTAGTAGTGTAGTCATCTCGAGTGCCCTATAAATGCCATTAGGGGATATGCCCACTGTACTCTCGGGGACCCTATGCATGTACTAAATTAAGGCCAAATCACTTATGGGACCAGAAACTCTTGTTGTCATATAGTCTTTACAACTTGGATCCTGTATCTTTGTTACCTCTTTAACATATTGAAGTTTCCAGGGAAATAGTTCACTACTATAGGATATCGATATTCAGAAGTAAACAGGAGATCCTTAAGAATGAAATCACCCCAGAGCTCATATCATATTTAACTTACAACTAAGACATGCCAAAAGAAGAAAGAGAATAAGCTCTATATAATTTGTACCTCCCTTCATGTGGTCATCATATATATATTCCGTACCTGGCCCATCATGGGGATTGGTGAAAATCCATGACATCATAACCTCATTTTTATGCCAAATACATCTCAGGGGAAAGGAAAGGTAGCTTCCCATCCACTACTTTTTAACACGTAGAAGCCTTGATAGGCAATACTCAATTCTTGCAGGGGTTCCAATATCAAGCAGTGGATAGGGATTATGAGGCATACTTGGAGTTCTGGGAATGGAATTATCCCCCACATTTCACACGCAATTCACTTAAGGCTAAGACATGCCAAAAGTAAAGAGAGATAGCTTTACATACTTATGCCAAAAATATGCCAAGAGAAAGCTTCACATACCTCTTACGGGTTACTCTTTATCATGTTTGATTCGTAGTCCTTTGAATCTATTCAACATGGAAGCAATATAAATATCAACAACCCTTGACTTTTCAGCATCTTAAGTTGCACCCAAGTATTCATAGAACTTATTTACTTGCTCGTCTTCTTGACTAGTTCTTTAGTTAGTTAAGGCGTTACCGGAAATCGGGAAGCACCTCCTCTATAACATGCCCTATCCGAATTTCCAATTACATCCCTAATCACAACAGAAAATCAACAACAACATACTGCATCTCATATACACATTAAACATGGCAACATTACACAACGCAAGTTCCAAACAACTTGCTTAAAATTACGATACCAAAATAGGGTCGTTAATCTTTATTTCGTAAAACCTTTATCTATACAAAATGGGGGGTCGTGTGGCTGTGACCAGAAGAAACCACGCCATATTTAGACCATGTTTCATCCCTGCAACACCCTACCACACACCTGCAGCCGCGCACCACAAGCACAATAACTTACTTCAACTACAATTTAACTATAACGACTCCAATTTAAATTTCTTCTAACGTCAAGCATATTTATGGAATTTTCATATTTCCATCCACCTACACGACGTGTAATAACTTAATAACAATATCATAAACTCCAAGTTGAAAGAAAAGACCTTACCTTACCCAAAATTGGCCAAAACTCACCAAAACCCACTACGAAAACCTCTTGATGTGCTGAAATGGAGCGAACTATTTATGTCACTTCTTCGCTGCCCTAAATAGTGATTTTATGCTATTAAACACTATTATTTAACCATGTAATACTTTAAATAATTAATTCACGGAATGAAAGTCGGAGGCTTACCTTTTTGGGACCAAACCCGTAGCCCTCCTCTTTTTGTTCCTAGCGTTTTTCTCTTCCAGTTTCTAAGTGTAGGGCTGAAGAAATGACTCCTTAGTAATCATAATATATATATATACCTCCACTTTATCTATGAATACTTTAGATAATTAATTCACAGAGAAAAATTAAAACTCACCTTGGATTCTTGGATGTAGTAGATACTCTTTTTTTCTCTATCAAATTTTTCTAAGTTTTTCCTTGGCTAATGTTTAAGACTAGCTGAAAATGAGGCTTAGTAACTAATATATACACATATACACCTCCTTAGGAGGTGAAATGTGTCATCCCCTAAGGGTGACACGTGTCTAGCCCTTATTGGGCCACGTATCCATGCCATGCCTTCTAGCCTGCCACGTGACCTTGGTGGAGCCCACCCCCAAAAAGGTAGGTCACCTACTTGACCCCAAGCAGGTGGGTCACCTACTTCCATATGTCACTTTCCCAAGATGCCACGTGGCACCTCCTCTTGCTGCCACGTGTTGCTCGTCTCCCTCTTTGTGGGTTTGTAATCTCATCTTACTTTAAGAAACTGTGTACTCCTTGATACTTAATATAGACTTGCATTCAAGTAGCTTAACTTTGTAAAACTTCCGAGTTGATAGCTTCCGTAAGTAAGTCGAGTCCTACGACTCATTTCTTGGCTTCCAACTCCCTCAAATTCTTATAACCTATTTTCAACCTTCCCTACCATGGGGTATCACATTCTCCCTTCCATAGAGTTGTGTAATAGTGTAGTAGATTATCCGAATCACTTGATAACTTCTAAGAATCTTAAGAGACATTCCGAGCTCAAGAGTGTGGGGTGTAACAATAACTGGCCTTCTGCATAAGGACTCAGTCGTGTACACACAGACCTGCATATTTGTCAGGATCTGTTATGTACTATTTGTCTATTGTCACTATCAGTAAGAAGTCCTCAAAGGAATCAGGTCCTCTACCTGTTCCCTGAGTTTGTTAAATCATCAAAAACAACTTCAAGAGAATTATGAAATAAAGAACACAGAATAAAATATTGGTATCTTGGGCTAATATGTGTTCACCAAAATGACAAGGATGTTTAGGATTTATATATTTATTGATTTTAAACTTTATTTGATAAGCTTTTGTGGGTTTTAGAATCAGAAAGTTCTTATGTATTAACTATATGTAGAATAAATATTGTAAAATATATATTGCACATATAGTAGAATTGAAAGAAGGTTATCAATTATGAAAGATGATGTTAGAAGCAAGGGACAATGTTAATTAGGAAATTTGATGGGAACAAGATATGAGCATTCAAATGATTGGTTTGATAACAGGCCATCACAAAATCAAGGGCCCTGTATTATGTTTCCCCTCTGTAGTTTGCAGTTGACAAATCTATAGAAGATATTAAAGATCTTATGTTGCAAGGAAGATGAAATAATACAAAGCTATGACAAGGTATGCATGCAGATATTGTGGACCGAATTAAGCAGAAATTTATCAGTACAAAAGAGATAGAGGAGGGGGTTAAACCTTGGTGGATATTTACAAGTTCAACATATATTTTACAGTTAGCAGTCCTTTGGAGGTTCTAAGACAAGCTCAAGACAACATTATATTTCAAAACATGTGAATTAAATTATTCCCTTCTAATATTTCCTTATTTTTTGTAGGCTATGGATATAAAGACTTCTCAAAGATGAAGCACTAGAAAGAATAAGTTTTTGTAAGGTTTTCTAATGACCCTCTTCGTCATTTTCTCTTTATTGAATTATTTTTTGCATTTAGAGTTTTCCTATAGATACCCCAAGTTATTTATGACTTGTTAGAACTGACAGTTATTACGTCACCTGGTCGTTTGCTTGAGTTTTATGCGATTTTTCATATTTTGGAGCTTTTAAAACTTAAATGGTTGACTTCGATCAAAACTTCAGATAAACAGCCTCAGAATATTTTGATGGTTCAGTTAGCTTCAAAATACTAAGTTTGGTCTAGCAGGACCTTGGTTTTGGTCTCGAGATTTTCAGAGTCATTTTGAGAAACTTTGTGGTTTATGACAAAAATGGAGCCTTGGGACCCACTTTTTGCCGAGACAAACTCAGTTGATTTCAGAATGTCTAATTTGGTGGGTTAGCATAGTTTGTTTGTATGCACAGGATTCCCAACCAATCTCGAGCCTCCCTTAAGGCATTTTTCCAAATTCAACTTAAGCTGGTACAACCTTTGCTGGTGCCCCATACTTTTTTTCTCTGTGTTTACAAACCTTGAGACATGGTCGCAGAGACAAATGGATTTAGTCATTGCATTAGAGTGCCTTGAGCCAAATTCGCGAATGTCAATAATGTTGACCCTTCACATTCGTGTGTTGGCTCTACATTTGTGTAGAGTTGGGACCCTAACCCTTTGCATTCGTAGATGGGCTCCCGCATTCATGAAGAAGCACCAGGGTTGACCCGACTCCATTGGCCATTGCATTCGCTGATAGGGTCCCACATTCATGAAGGTTATTTAACTAGTATTTTAATTAAAAACCAGTCCTAGAAATTAGTTCATTTCCTAAATTACTGAATCAATAATTTGGTCTTTAAAGCTCTAATGAGCTTATTTTCATTATGTTGTGTCGGGTATTGTTGGAGCTATATGTTGGGATAATAGACACTATGTGGGGGACTCATTTTACAGGTAAATTCTCATCCCAAATGCCTTTTGTTCTCTCCTTAATGGTGAATTGTATTTCTTAATTTTGCATTAACTATTTTGGCTTGTTTCTGAGCTTGAATTGTGCCCTTTTTTGAGACACAAATTCCTTCAGCTTTTTGGAACCTTTTGATAGAGTCAATTTTGGAATTTTCGACGCAAGTTCCACAATATTATTTTTGACTCATTTTTGGATCCATCATCAATTATTATGATTTGGTTGTCAAAACATCCATTTTGATATTTTGATTAATTATTTGATAGAGTGGTAGTGATTGGAGGGGTTCAGAAGGGAAAAGATTCAGTATAGTTATTTTTGGAATGTGCATGATCAGCTATAAAGTAGTCTACAACTTACTGATCGTTAGACTGAGCTTGTGTTGGTGAATTCATGTTTATTTGATAGAATGCATACCTTAACCTAATTTTGAGTAGTGTTCCAAAAATTGAGCATGACTGTTTTGGTTGTGTTGATTGTATGTTTGTATTGATATTGGTAGCTTGTTCTTGGACATAGCCTAGGCGTAGGCTAGTGATTGCCTTATACTTTCAATTTGAAGTCGTTTTGCCTTAGAAATTCTCTAACGTCGCTTCAAATGGCTTAGTTTCCTGTTGACTGATATAGTAGAATTAGGTCTGATAGGTGAATCCTTATCTAGGCAAAAACTCAGCTCTTGTAACCTTTCATTCATAACTCCCCTTATGTTTTTGTCGTGGTATGCTTCTTTTGCAATTTCAAGTCTTGTTGGTTATATTAGATTGGGTTTTGGGTTTTGAGATGGAGTGGGTCACTGGCAACTCTGAAGGTGGTTATGCTCTATGGTACATTCCCACATGAAGATAAGCATATGATATGGAGACACTCGGAGTCTGTTAACTATAGTTTGAGGCTTTTTCACCTTTTTTAGCCACTATTTGAGCCCTGGCGCATTTATATTAGCCATGGTTCAAGGCCCAGGCATATTTATACTAACCACAATTTGAGGCCCTGACATACTTCCATCAGCCCCGATTTGAATTTGGGTATGCTTCTACTTCATTTGGTGCGAGTACTGGCGTGGTGGTTCTACTTGTTTCTTTGGGATGCCTATGCCATGGTTCAAGTATGGATCGGCTGCTGCAGTTTTGGAATACTTTGGTCCTAGCTAGCATATCTTTAGCTTTTCTGTGTACCCATTAGGTTTATAGGGATCCATTTGGGTTATTCACTGTCCAATTATGCATTAGTGTACCTTATGGGCTTGTAGGGATCCTGTTAGGTTGTAGATAGTTGCTTTACGTTATTGATTTGATTTTGTAAACTCTTAATCTAAATAGTTAGACTTTCCATTATTGCTTCATTTATCTAACCTCTACTTGTCGTTACTTACTCATTTTTCACATTGTATTTACTTTTCAAATCCTGACCTATGACACCTATTGAGTACCCATTATTTTGGTAACCATGGTACACTTTGCATCTATTTTCTTAATGTAGACTTGATCACCAACCGAAAGTGGTGGTTCAAGCCTCCTTAATGGATATCTTTAGAGATAGAAGGTGAGATGATGACATCAT
Organism: Solanum dulcamara; assembly: GCF_947179165.1. Classification (NCBI taxonomy): domain Eukaryota; kingdom Viridiplantae; phylum Streptophyta; class Magnoliopsida; order Solanales; family Solanaceae; genus Solanum; species Solanum dulcamara. The sequence continues at coordinate 54,449,194 of NC_077243.1, forward strand.
AGTTCGATTTATCTCCATCTGTATATATTTTTGACTTATCTTTTGTACTCGAGACAAGTCTATACTTTTTGGTCCAATTTTAGGAAATTTACTCTTATAGTATTTTTGTACTCTATTTATGTATATATTGATGTTATGTCTCATTTCCACTATGTTTATATATATTGCTCTTATTATTTCCATTGATTGTTGATTTTACCCAACATGCCCATTACTTGTCATTCAGAGATATGGGTTGGCTTACCTACTGGTGGGTTAAGGTAGGTGACATCATGTCTCAAATATTTGGATCATGAAAAAGTTGGTATCAGAGCCTCAGGTTCACCGATGTCGTTGATACAAAACTAATGTCTAATAGAGTCTTGTGGATCGATGTGGAGATGTATGTATCCTATCTTCGAGAGGCTATAAGATATCTTTATAAAGATTCCTTCTTTTTTCTTTATCATGTATTGATTGTCTTATTTCATTTCTTAAAAAAATACTTATTTCACTCTTTCGCAAAATGGCTCACACGCACAACTCAGCAGTCGGGGTGATGCTCCTACGCTAGCAGATAGAGTCCCATCTAGGGTAGAGCATGACTTTAAATCATGTGAGAGCTACAACGCATGATCAAGGTCAGGGCAGAGAGTCCACTCTCAATCCAGTAGTAGTACCTCCACCATCTCATATTCCTCCACAATCGATTGGGCACGGACCAGCCCAGCCATTACCTAGGCCAGCTATAGAACCAGATTTGCAGGCCACTATCGTGCAACTATTGGTAGTTCTAGGGGTATGTAGTAGGTCCCAACTCCAACTATATTGGTACAATAGGTTTTGCCGACGATAGCAAATCCTTAGGTTGAGGTGCCACTAGTACCCCTCGCTTCTTAGTCAGTCATCACAGTGAGAGCTATACCATTGGAGGAGCATAAGATGCCCGAGGGTTTTTTCTAGATTTACTCCCCCAAGGTTTTTTGGGGCTGTAGAGTAGGATGTCCACGAGTTTTTGATGACTTACAAAGAGAGCTTGAACACTTTGGGTTTGGTAGAGACAAGGGGAGAAGACTTTACTATATATAAGCTCGACAATTTAGCCAGATAGTGGTAGTGTTATTACATAGAGTATCGACCAACTGGGTCATCTCTCGTATCTTGGGTGGAGTTTTCAGAGGTTTTCTTTGCCAGGTTTATACCTAGGAATGTCAGAGATCGACTTCGAGATCAATTTGCAAGGTTAGAGCAGGGCTCCATGATTGTTTAAGTCTTTTTAAAATTAAATTAAAAAGGTTTCTTCATTTTTCCTTTAAAATTAAGATCCAGCTCCTTTCAAAAGTTGGTTTTTTCTTTAAAGTTGAAAAATATTTTTAAAACATCTTTTTTGACATAAAACACACACAACATTGCTTCTCATTTTGTCAATCAATCTCCCTCATCATTGATTGAATTTAAGACTCTGAATAAGGTATGTTAGGTGAACCCTCTAACTATTCTTACTTGTGAATATTTCGGTGGACAACTTATTATCTTGTTAATGAAGGAAAGTTTGAACCAATACTTAAGAAGGCCATATTCCTAGGGTATGCAATGGAGTAAATGGATACAAGTTTTGGTGTGTTTTATTTACTCAAATTTGTCGTTAGAAGAAACGTTACCTTTGATGAATCCTCTATCTTGATCCTTGTAAAGTTTTTGTAAAGTTATCAAGAAATAAAAATAGTGAGCAGATGGAGCTACCGATGGAACTTACCAAGGAAAAGGATCAAGAGACTCAAGTTGATGAGTCAAATGATGCAGATCTTGAAGAACTTGCCATCAATGAACCATACACAATTGCGAAGGGAAGAGACAAAAGGTATATACTAAAACCAAAACATTTTATAGAGAAAGGAAATATGATTGCATATGCGTTCATAACTGTAGAAGAAGAGATTAAGAATCTCGAGCCCTCCTCGTATGCTAAAGCAACTTCTTGCAAAAATGCTACACAATGATGGTTAGCCATGATGAAAGAGATAGTCTCTTCACAAAAATGAGATCTGGGTCTTAGTTGAAAGGCTAAAGGGAAAAAGGACAGTTGAATGCAAATGGATCTACATGAAGAAAGAGAGTATTCCAAAAGTGGAAAATGTTAGGTTCAAGGAGAGATTGATTGCAAAGGGTTTTAGCCAGAAAGAGGAAATTGACTATAATTAGATATTCTCTTAAGTATTAAAATATACCTCAATCGTGTTCTACAAGCATTGGTTGCATAATTTGATTTGGAGATTCAATAGCTTGATGTCACCGCCTTCGTATATGGTGATCTAGAAGAGGCAATCTATATGGATCAGTCTGAAGGTTTCCTGGCTGAGGGAAAAGAAGATCATCTATGTCAATCAAAAAAGTATTTATCTAGTTTGAAGCAATCCCCTAGACTGTGGTACAAGAGATTTAATGCATTCATGACTACACATGGATTCTTGAGGAATGCATTTGATAGTTGTGTGTATCACAAGAGGATGTCTAGGAACTTTATGCTTTATTTATTATTATATGTTGATGATATGTTTATTATTGATAACACCATTACAGAGATAAATATTTTGAAGAGATTAAGAATCTCGAGCCCTCCTCTTATGTTGAAGCAACTTCTTGCAAGAATGTTGCACAATAATGGAAGAGATTGAGACTCTTCACAAAAATAAGATATGGGTTTTAGTTAAAAGTCTAAAGGGAAAAAGGACATTTGGATGCAAATGGATCTACACAAAGAAAGAGAGTATTCCAAAAGTGGAAAATGTTAGGTTCAAGGCAAGATTGATTGCTAAAGGTTTTAGCCAGAAAGAGGAAATTGACTACAATGAGATCAATCATGTGCTACTAGCATTGGTTACACAATTTCATTTGAAGCTTTAACAGCTTGATGTCACTACTTTCATACATGGTGATCTAGAAGAGGCAATCTATATGGATCAGTCTGAAGGTTTCTTAGTTGAGGGAAAAGAAGATCATGTATATCAACTGAAAAAGTCTTTGTATAGTTTGAACCAATCCCCTAGACAGTGGTACAAGAGGTTTAATGCATTCATGACTACACATGGATTCTTGAGGAATGCATTTGATAGTTGTGTGAATCACAAAAGGATGTATGGTAACTCTATGCTTTATTTATTATTGTATGTTGATGATACGCTTAGTGTTAATAACAACATCATAGAGATAAATATTTTAAAGAAATTGTTGAGCAATGAATTTGACATGAAGAATTTGGAAGATGCAAAAAAATCCTTATAGTGGAAATTTCAAGAGAAGAGGGTGTTGTACATCTTTCTCAGAAGAGGTACTTCAAAAAGGTTCTTGATAGCTTCAATATGAGTATGAGCAAGCCTATAAGTACACCAATAGCTTCTCATTTTAAGCTTTCAGAGTTACAAATATCACAGTCTAAGGATGGGGTGGAGCATATGTCAAATATTCCTTATGCTAGCGCAGTTTCTAGCATTATTATATGCTGGTGTGCACATGTCAATATATTGCTCAATTTGAAACTGTGTTAAGCAGGTACATGGCCAATTTAGGAAAAAATGGATATTGAGATATCTAAAAGGAGCTTCGTAAGTTGTCCTAACCTTTCGAAAAAGTGAAGGTATTTCATCTCTCAGTTAAATGAATTCTGACGACCAGAGGATCTTAATAGAAGGAGCTCCACAACTAGATACATCTTTACTTTTGTTGGCAGTGCCATTAGTTGGAAATCGATTTCACAGTCGATTGTCTCTTTGTCTACAACAGAGGCAAAATATATGGCAACAATGAAGCCAGGGAACATAACTATCTTATTGAAAGATTTGATTGCAGAATTGAGTTTGCTTCATCTAGAATCAACTCTAAGATGTGATAGTCAAAGTGATATTCATTTGATTAAAAATCAAAGATTTTATGAGCGCACCAAATACGTTGATGTCAGATTCCATTTCATTTGAGATTTCATTGAAGAGGAAGATATCAAGGTCGAGAAGGTTATCACCGACGACAACGCTACAGACACATTCCAAGATAGTCCCGCTTGCCAAGTTTTTACACCGTAAAGACTAGATGGGAGTATGCATCAACTGATGCAAGTCTGGGTGAACAACTCCAAGGTGGAGCTAGTGTGTTCAACAAATACTTGATTCTTCTTGTTTCTTAGAATGGAGATTTCCAGTAAGCATAAAAATTTTGGTTGGAATCATTCATACGCATGCTTGGAATGAAACAAAGGTGGAGATTGAAGAGTTGGTTTGATCTTTGTGGGGTCAAATCCAATGAAAGAAAATTCCATGTGTCAATTTACTTGTCTAGGAATTGAATTTGGAGAGTAAGCTAAAATTTGGGGAGGACAAATTTTGTACTTCTTTTTCCTTTTTTTCATTTTGTGCTTGGAGCCCAAGTTTGGCCACCTATAAAAGGATGACCATTCTTTATTACTGAAATCATCAATAAACTCGTAGTAAAATACATTTGAAGAGTAAAGAGTTGAAAGAGCAATTATCTTAGATGTATTTGGGATCTCTCCCCTTTCTCTATTACTATAAAAACAGTTGTTCTCTAATGGATATAGGATCATTCTAATTCGAACCATGTTAAATATTATTTTTCTTCCTTGTTATTTATTTTCATGGTTCTGTTAACAATCGTACCACTGTCATGATAAGAAATCAACTTCTTCAACACAAAGTAACTTTCAAATTCTCACATTTATTTGAAGGATATTTAGCTTGGAGTGATGGTAGCTGACATCAATGATTAACATTATTGGTTAGTGGTGACAACTAACAATTGTGATAAAAAAAATGATGGTGATGGCGACTAAAAGCAACAATGATTATTATAATAGTGCCCAATACTGAATACAACTAATAATTGTGATGATTGATGTTGATAGTAGTCGATAGTGATTAGCGGCATAACTCAGGGTAAAATTAAGTGGATGGAGTGGTAGTTAAATTAAGGCTGTTAAGTGGGCCGGATCGGGTCAGACCGGCCCACTAAAGAAAAGGGACACCAGGTTATCGAATTGGGCTGGGCAGGTACTATCCTTAATGGGTCGGGCCCAACAGTCAAAAAGGGGGAACAGCCTAGCCTATGACCCATTAAGGGTACAATGACAGGGCCTGCCAAGTCGAGTTTCGACCTGTTTTTCTTTTTTTTTTATCGACATTTATTTGTTCGAAATTTTGAGTCAATCGTCAATAGATTGTATCGTTATCTATTTAATTTAGAAGTAATTATAACAATTTATATATTTAAAATATTTAATAATATACTTACATCATATTATATATACTTACGAAGTATACCAAATATTCTCACAATATACTATCTATTATAACATTATACTTACATTATATTATATATGCTTAAAAGTATATCAAATATACTCACATATACTATCTATTAGAATAATATATTTATATTATATTATATCTTCTTGCAATATGTACCAAATATACTCACAATATACTATGTATTATAATAGACTCACAATATACTATTTATTGTACTAATATACATACATTATATCATATATACGTATAATATATGCCAAATATACTCACAACTTACTATTTATTATAATAATATACTTACAATATATACCAAATATACTCACAATATACTTTTTATTATAATAATAAACTTACATTATATTGAATATTGTATATACTTAAAATATATATCAAATATATTCACAATATACTGTCTATTATAATAATATACTTCCATTATATTAAATATTGTATATACTTACAAAGTATACCAAATATACTCACATTATACTCTCTATTATAATAATATACTTATATTATATTATATATACTTACAATATATGCCAAATATACTCACAACTTACTATCTATTATAATAATATACTTACATTATATTATATATATTTATAAAGTATATCAAATATACTCACAATATACTATCTATTATAGTGATATAGTTACATTATATACCAAATATACTCACAATATACTATCTATTATAGTGATATAGTTACATTATATAATATATATACTTACAATGTAAACCAAATATACTTACAATATACTATCTATTACAATAATATACTTACATTATATTGTATATACTTACAATATATACCAAATATATTCACAATATACTATCTATTATAATAATATACTTATATTATATTGTATATACTTACAATATATACCAAAATATACTCACAACTTTCTATCTATTATAGTAATATAGTTACATTATATTCTAAATACTTACAATATATACCAAATATACTCACCCAAATATACTCACAACTTACTCTCTATTATAATAATATACTTACATTATAATGTATATACTTACAATATATGTCAAATATACTCATAATATACTGTCTATTATAATGGTATACTTACATTATATTGAATATTTGCAACAACGAACGTGAATAAATGCTTTCTCATTAGACTATTTTAACAGATTTTTTATATCGACCCTACGCTACGGATGATAGAATTCCTCCTGGATGTGAAGGAAGGAGCAAAGCCTATTGATGCACTAGTTTGCTAACCTACTTGTCGGCTACCCTCACTCTGTGGCCAGAATAGGTCTCTAGACTTAAACCACTCGCTTTTAGAAGTAGAAGAAGGTGTCTAAACTAGTCAGACTTGCTTGAATCGATAGGCTTACTGGACTTCTTTGTCTATTCATTTTATGTTGTAGCAGACTCTTCCCCACACCTATTTCTTCTCGCGGCCCTGTAGTGGAGCTTGCCCAAAAAATTACCATGAACTCGATATTCATCCCTTACCACAATTCTCTCAAAAAAAGAAGTAGATAAATCTACCTAATAAAGGAAGCAGGGCTTAGTGTGAGTCACTAGTACGTGAGGGAGGAACCAAGCCTTCGCTCGATTATAATAATATACTTACATTATGTTGTATATACTTACAATATATACCAAATATATTCATAATATACTATCTATTATAATAATATGCTTACATTATATTGTATGTACTTACAATATATACCAAATAAACTCAGAACTTTCTATCCATTATAGTAATATAGTTATATTATATTCTAAATACTTACAATATATACCAAATATACTCACAACTTACTCTCTATTATAATAATATACTTATATTATAATGTATATACTTACAATATATACCAAATATACTCACAATATACTCACTATTATAATAATATACTTATATTATATTGAATATTTACAACTACGAACATGAATAAATGCTTTCTCATTAGACTATTTTAAGAGATTTTTTATGTCAATCCTACGCTACGGATGATAGAATTCCTCCTACATGTGAAGGCAGGAGCAAAGCCTATTGATGCAATAGTTTGCTAACCTACTTGTCGGCTACTCTCACTCTGTAGCCAAAATAGGTCTCTAGACTTAAACCACTCACTTTTAGAAGTCTGGAAGAAGGCACCTAAACTAGTCAGACTTGCTTGAATCGATAGGTTTACTGGACTTCTTGTCTATTCAATTTATTTTGTAGCAGACTCTTCTCCATGCCTATTTCTTCCCCCATCCCTATAGTGGAGCTTCCCCCCAAAAAAGTATGAACTCAATTTTCAGCCTTTACCATGATTCTCTTAAAAAAAAGGAGATGAATTTGCCTAATAAAGGAAGCAGGGCTTAGTGTGAGTCACTAGTACATGACGGAGAAACCAAGCTTTCGCTCGATTATAATAATATACTTACATTATAATGTATATACTTAAAATATATACCAAATATACTCTCTATTATAATGATATACTTATATTATATTGAATATTTGCAACTACTAACGTGAATAAATGCTTTCTCATTAGACTATTTTAACAGATTTTTTATGTCGACCCTACACTACGGATGATAGAATTCCTCCTAGATGTGAAGGCAGGAGCAAAGCCTATTGATGCACTAGTTTGCTAACCTACTTGTCGGCTATCCTCACTCTATAGCCAGAATAGGTCTCTAGACTTAAACCACTCGCTTTTAGAAGTCTGGAAGAAGGTGTCTAAACTAGTCAGTATTACTTGAATCGATAGGCTTACTGGACTTCTCTTTCTATTCAATTTATGTTGTAGTAGACTCTTCCCACGCCTATTTCTTCCCCTGTCCCTGTAGTGGAGCTTGCCCAAAAAAACCATAAATTCGATCTTCAGACCTTACCACAATTCTCTCAAAAAAAAAGAGATGAATCTGCCTAATAAAGGAAGCAGGGATTAGTGTGAGTCACTAATACATGAGGGAGGAACTAAGCCTTTGCTCGATTATAATAATATATTTATATTATAATGTATATACTTACAATATATACCAAATGTACTCACAATATACTTTCTATTATAATGATATACTTACATTATATTAAATATTTGCAACTACGAACGTGAATAAATGCTTTTTCATTAGACTATTTTAACCGATTGTTTATGTCGACCTTACGCTATGGATGATAGAATTCCTCCTGGATGTGAAGGTAGGAGAAAAGCCTATTGATGCATCAGTTTTCTAACCTACTTGTTGGCTACCCATACTCTATAGCCAGAATAGGTCTCTAGACTTAAACCACTCGCTTTCAGAAGTCTGGAAGGAGGCGCCTAAACTAGTCGAACTTGCTTGAATCGATATGCTTACTGGACTTCTTGTCTAGTCAATTTATTTTGTAGAAGACTCTTCCCCACCCCTATTTCTTCCCCCGGCCCTGTAGTGGAGCTTGCCTAAAAAAAGTATGAACTCGATCTTCAACCCTTACCATGATTCTCTCAAAAAAGGAAGGAGATGAATCTTCCTAATAAAGGAAGCAGGGCTTAGTGTGAGTCACTAGTACGTGTGGGAGGAACCAAGCCTTTGCTCGATTACTGAACTGCCAGTCTTAATTTCTTGAATCAGTCAGCAAATTAGTAAGTCCATCAATCTATAATGGAATATTCTCACTAGCCCGTAGACTAGTCCAGTAATGGGTGAGTAGAGTATGTTCTTTAGTGGGCACCACGCATCTAGTAAGAATAAGTAGCTCTTCCAACAATTCACACAAGCTTCTCATGAAAAGCACAACTATAACTAGCGAAGGGAGGTGATCAACTCAATTGAAAAAGAGGGATACTCGCATCTTTTCCAAGAAAGCCATGGGAGTCCACATTTGCGTGGGGCCGGTTATTTCTCTTTTATCCCTTGCCTTTCTTTTTTTCTCAGCCACTCTCTGTACTTAAGTAAGGGATCCCCTCTCTTAAAAAAATAATATGTTAATCATTACCGATACCAGGCGATCGGAGGAGGCCTTACCTCTTAGATAACCTAAGAAAGTTATTAAGCTATTGATGGATCCTCCTAAATGTAGCTACTTAAGGTCGAGTAGTAGACAAGTAAGGCCCACAATTCTAATAGGTTTTTACATGAGCTTTCCACAGCAAAGAATGTCTATAAGTCTCTCTTTCCTACTCTAAAACCAAGGAGTATACTTTTGAACTGGTGCACTATTAGATCAACCCCTTCCTTTCTCTTGGAACCAAAGCGGGAACTGGGAAGGCTGTCAGACAACTCTTTGAACTCTTACTTTTCTATCTCATGTGTAAGATATAGTGTATGACCTGCAACTGGGTACACTAGAATTTTTCCTTCATCTTTTAGGAATCAAGTCATTCAATGAATGAAAAGTGAAAAACTTATAGATAAAGTGTAGGTTGTTGGAGCCAAAGGGAATGAAAAGGAAGTCAGAAGCTTCATACCATACCTCGTGAGAGAAGTAATCAACTCATTTCATATGATGGTTCAAGCATTAAAAATCAGTGAGGTTTACTCTTCCTTTTCGATGCTTGTGAAACTACTATCAATGGTTTACTTCTTGGAAAGAGTCAATCGCCTTTTATGAAGTCTGGGCTTTCAAGATGGGAGTCAATTTTGAGTCCTTCTCTCAGTTAGGGAAGGTACATCATGCAAAGGGGTTGAGTCGAACACTCTACCACATAGTAGAGTGGATAGATAGGACTATGAAAAAAGGGGTCGTGATGATATCATTTATGTCTGTAAAGCTCCTCGTGGAGTAGATCCCCCATCCAACCAAGTCTTTGATTAGGGAATGGGAGAATACACACTACTGATGGTAGGCCAACTAGGCCGTGAGCACGGTGGGAACGGGCTTCCCAAGAAGCTAGCCTAGCCCGGGGTCAACATAGAATGAAGGGGATGTTCCTAATCTTGTGTTGTCTTTGCCAACTTATTGGGTTGTCGGCGGATAAAAGAGGATGTGGGGACTATACTTATAATATATACTAAATATATTCACAATATACTATCTATTATAATAATATACTTAAATTATATTGAATATTGTATATACTTACAAAGTATACCAAATAGACTCACAATATACTCTCTATTATAATAATATACTTATATTATATTGTATATACTTACAAACTATACCAAATATACTCATAAGATGCTATCTATTATAATAATATACTTACATTATATTATACATACTCACAAAGTATACCAAATATACTCACAATATACTAATTATTATAGTGATATAGTTATATTATATTTTATATATCTACTCACAATGTATACCAAATATTCTCATAATATACTATCTATTATTGTGATATAGTAACATTTTATTATATATATATACACTTACAATGTATACCAAATATACTTACAATATACTATCTATTATAATAATATGCTTACATTATATTGTATATACTTATAATAGATAACAAATATACTCACAACTTACTATCTGTAATGACCCTCAAGGTCATTTTTGCCCTTCTTCGGTCTTTTTATTGTTTAGAGCTTTCCTGTAGTGACTTCAAGACATTTATGACTTGCTAGCACTGACAGTTTGGTTGCCTGGTCGTTCATTTGGGTTTTATACTTGCTTTCCTATTTTGGAGCCCTTGAAGTTTGAATGGTTGACCGGTCAAAACTCTATGAAAATGACTTCAGAACAAAATGCTAATGGTTCCATCAGCTCCAGAATGGCCAAATTAGACTAGCAGCATGGTCGGCATGACTATCGAAGTAATCGGTGCGAGTTTGAAGCGATTTGGCATTTTAGCCTTTGAAATTATGCCTAAGGTTGACTTTGGTCCATATTCTTAGAAAACGTGCTCAGATTGAAATTTCATCAGTGCAGTTAGCTCTGAAATGTCAAATTTGGTCTCGAACAACCTTTCGTTCATATCCTGAGGCTTTCGATCTCATTTCGATCCCTTTTATGAAAATGGCAAAATATGATGCTTGGGTGTGGGACCCATATTTTATCAATATGAACTCAAATGGAAATTTGGACTACGCCATTAAGTACGAAACATCGAATTTAGTGGGGTAGCATAGTCTATTTATTTGCAGGAGATTCTAAACACCCGCCAGAGTGGGGGAAATTTCCAAAACCAGCTGATATGCATCAGGTGGTGCAGACCAATTTTGGTCTTCGCATTGGCGGACATGGGCCGCGTTTGCGGAAGCCTAAAATATTGACCTGCACGTTCGCATTGTCCCTGCCGCATTCGCGGTGGACTTTCGGCGTTCGAGAAAACTTGAAAGGTTAGCCTCCGCATTTGCAGACCGTTTCTCCACGTTTGCGGAGAGCAATTCACTGGTCTTTTAACTAAGACCAGTGATGCAAACATCCCCGACCCCCTTCCCTCTTTTATGATTTTGGGAGTTATAGAGCTTCAAATTGAGCGATTACAAGTGCTACGAGTTCATGTTGATCGTAGCTATGCATTGGCATATTCGGGGAAGCATGAAAGATGACATTTTGAGGTAAAATCTGCCTCGAATGGGCTGCCCAAGCTTAGTTAGGGCTTTAATGGAGTTTTAAATTATATGGCTAATTCGAGACGTTTTAAGCATCGATTTGTACCCCATTTTGGCGTACAATATCAATAGTATGTTTAAGACCTTTTCACAAAGTCATTTTTAGAATTTCTATTACGGGTCCCACAATCCCATTTTAAACCCAATTTTGGATCCATCTCTAAAAAATATAATTTTACTGTCAAAACATCTGTATTGACTAGGTGATCAATATTTTGATTGTGTAGAGACATTCAGAGTTATTTTTAGAGTGAAAAGCTATCGCGAAGTGGACTTGGAGTGCGCATATTCGGCTTCGAGGTAGGCTATGGTCTCCTTTCTTTTGATTGAGATTTATAAGGTATTGTGTAGTATAATTTACTTGTGGTTTGAAGTGTATGTGATGGATTAGACTTGATTCCTACATTTTTTGTTCTTTAAACCGGTGATCCTTAGGCTAGGTTGCCTTTATGAGATTTCCCATCTCATTAGAAAGCTTATTAATTATGCCTTAGTTTGGCCCTGTTTAGCCTATTTTAGGTGAATTATTTAATATTTATGTGGATGGAAGATTAGCACCTTAGAATTGGATTTGAGTTGATCCTTAGTTGATGTAGCCATTGTTGGACAAAAGTTATGAGACTTAGTATAAGCCTTGGTGTAGAGATTTCCACCCGGTTAGGATTTTGAATTACTATTGGGCCTCATTTCTGAACTTAGAGTTAGAATTCTCTATGATTTTCTTTTTGTCGATTGGCGGGGCTAGTTGTGTTTATACTCTCGAGATTGTGCTTTACATGGATTTGGGGTTATCGATTGACTGGCGGAGCACCTATTTCCTCCTTTCCTCCTCCTTGTTACCCAATTAGGGTTGAGTTCCTTGTTGATCCTTGTGTTGAGTTAGAAGAGTAGAGTTGAGATTTAGGCCTTGATTTGAGGTCGGTTGTATTTGTGAGCCCTGTTGTATGCTCTAGAGGGTAAGGTGCTTGTGGAGTCATTATCGTATGTGATTGTGCATGTTGTTTGGGTGTTAGTGATGACATCCACTGCATTGGACCATTGTTTTGTCATGGATGTAGTCGACCCCGGTGCATGCATTGGTTCTAGCATTGATTTGAGAAAGCTAGGTTGTAACCCAAACTATTTTATATTAATTTTATAATAGGAGGTCGTACTACCTTTTTTCTACTATTTCAGTGGACTGTGTCATTGAGGATGCATTCATTTTATCATACTAATTCGAGGCATCGAGGATGCGCACATTTTATCATACTAATTCGAGGCATTAAGCATGTGCTAATATATATACTGATTTGAGGCATCTCGAATGCGCTCATTTTATACTGATTTGAGGCATCGAGGATGTTCTCATTTTATGATATTGATTTGAGGAATCGAGGATGCGTTCATGTTATAGATTGAGATAAGACATGGATTGGGACCAGACGGTATATAGGGGCGTTCCTAAACCTCCCATGGCAATCCCATAGAGGTGCATGGGTCCTACTTCCTAGCTGGGACTGGAAGTAGGTGTATATATCTTGGTATGAGGTACTGGACATTGATGGTACTATTGGCTTTGCTGCATTACTTTCATGCATAGCTGCATTGTCTATCACCAGCATAAATGTTTGTACTTGTTGGTAGTATGGCATATCGTACGGGTTTAACTATTTGTAAGTAAACTTCTAGGGTACACAGGGGCTTAGGAGGTATTGTCTTACTATTTGCAAACTTGTGGCGGTATAAAGGGTGGTCTCTTGTTTGAATATAGTTACTGCCCTTGTTCTTACTTATCTATCTTTTGTACAGAGATTTAGTTGATACAGTCCTTTGGGCATTTATGTGATATATGTACTTACTTTTGTTAGTAGGTTGTCATTTAGTTGTCTCCCTTTCGTAGTGTGTTGTCATTTTTAGGTCTTGGGTACACCACCTGGTACGTCCTTTGTTTCATTGATTATTTCCTCTCTTCCCCCCTTTTTTTCCAGATGTTCTTATTGCAGGATTCCCTATTATTCTTATTAGTTACTGGTGATATACACTTCCTGCTTACATGTTCTTTATACTTTCTTTATCTTTGGAGCTCAGTCGATCGATACCTACTGAGTTCTACTTATTGGTACTCATACTACTTTTCTGCACCCTGCAGATCATAGTACGGGTCTTCACTACTAATTTGGATATCGTGCAGAGTAGCTCTTGGATTTTGGAGACTCAGGTGAGCTCTTGGCGTTCAGAGCTGCCTATGTCCTTCTATGATGGACTTGGACCAATTTTTATTTCATATTCGGAGACATTCTTTATTTCTATTATTATTATTGTATATGTATAAATCTTGTACTTCTTTATTTAGTCTAGTGGCTCGACTACTGACTGATTCCAGGTCTTGGGGGGTTATCTTGTTGTATTGTTATTATTCTTCTTTTCTCATTATTATTATTATTATTATTATTTGGTTCTTTTTTCTTCTGCTTGTGATGGTCCATTGCCTATAGTTTTGAACTGTAGGGTTAGGCTTACCTACTGGTGGGTTGATAATAGGTTCCATCATGAGTTAGTAATTGGGTCGTGATAGAGTGGTATCAAAGCTTAGGTTTGCTGGTATCGTCGGTATAAGAGCTAGTGCCTAGTAGAGTCTTGTGGATTGGTGCAGAGATGTCTATATCCTATCTTCGGAAGGCTATAGGGCATTTTAGGGAAACTCTATTTTTGATTCCTGATTGTGTGAAGTTTCTTTGATAAACCTCTAAATACTTTTTTGGAATTCATTCTTCCTTAGATGGATAACACGAGCTTTTTGATGGGCGTGGTTAGGGCATCAACACATACTACCCAGGCTTTGACAATATCTATGACCATCTCGGCTCTTTTGGATCTAATATTGGAGATTCAATGTCTCGATGAGTGTACACCATAGGCAGGTGTGGTTTTGGGTACATCGATTGGTCCTCCTCCTAGAGTTGGACTTATAGGTCCTTAGTAAGTTCTTCATCGGTCTCCGAGTATGTGATTAAGTTCCTAGATTGGGCAGGTCAGGCATTTTTAATGTTTCCTATAGAGTGAGACATGACTTAATGATTTATTGAGGGAATGATTTTTCCGCTCTACCTAGCATCACAGCACTTGAAGTAGTGGGGTCTACTTTTCCTTGGTGGTTAGTTATGTGAGGTCTATGGAGCATTCATGTATGAAGACTTACAAAGGTGGAAATAGGAGATTTCACCATCAGTGCAGCAGAGGTAGCAACCCGCTCTGAGGTAGGCATCATCTTAGTGAGGGTCAACCTCACTCTAGACCTACCAAGACCATGGAGGGAGAACCTCAGGTTCCAGGTATTCCTGTAATAGGTTATGGTACCTACGGTGGATAGAGTTCATCACAGACTTCTTAGGGTTTCCTATCTGGGCATTCAGGTTTTGAGGCACATACTAATTCAGCTTGTACATCTTAGCGGGCTGCATTTGGTAGAAAGTTCTATATGTGTGCTAAGTCTAGGCATTTAGTTAGAGAGTGTCCTACAGTCACACATCGCAAGCGATAAGCTCGGTAGGATCGAATTCGTAGGGGCCAGGGACAGTCAGTTAGAGGTGGTGCCATGGGTGATGCAGTTAGTGGTACATATGTTCTATTCAGGGCCAGACACATTCCATTCCATGCTTCTTCAGGTCAGATAGAGGACGAGTCTCCAGATATCAATCAAATTTGCATAAATTTTATTTCTAGGACCTTCCTTGCTTATAGTGCTTGGGTGTTGGGGTCTTTATACCCATCGGTGATTATTTGGCTTATTAGATTCATCTTGCTATTCTAATTACCCTACTTGGACTTATTTGAGCGTTCTTACTTTGTCTGATTACTTGCCTATTATTTTGTATGACAGCTTTATTTGAAATTATGTGTATGTATTTATCTTCCCTAGGTGATTTCTTTTAGTAATGGATCATATTGGTTTTACCGTTATGTTGCAGTAGTTGTAGAGTTATAACTTGTGGATATTGAGCTTAGTTGATTTCCTGGGTGGATTTTTGTTTAGCCATTTTAGAGTTTTCTTCGGTTGATCATTTCCCCTTCCTAGTTTGCCCCCCCTCCTTTAGCGTGCTTAGCTGGTGTGTCTATAATTTTGACCCTTGTGGTCTATTATAGATCTCATTCATAATTCTTTCTTTATTCGATTCATGTTCTTAGTTCCTAAGATGATGACGTTAAGGTTTGCCCTTAAGATTTAGTTGGATTATCTCTTCATGTTAAGTTTGATGGCTAAGTTATTGGTTCAGCTGGTTGTGAGATGTCTATGTTAGAGTTGGGAAGGTTGGAAAGGGATTTGTCCTTGGTTATTCTAAGTAGGGGTGATGTTTCAGCTTGAAGTGTTATGTAAAGAAGGTTTTATTAGGATTCATGGAAGAGATAGAGTAATACAGTTGTGATCAACCAATGATTAGCGAAAAAGAGTGATTGTAGAGCGAGAGCATTCATATTAATGAGTCGTGATTTATTAGAATTTCCTTGATGTGTCGTTGTGACTTGTAGAGTTTTGGGTTGTTGGACAATACATTTTGGAAATTTCAATCACAGGTTTGTTATACCTTACAACTAGGGCTACCTTCAGTTACGGTGATTTGATGTTGTACCTTGGTTCTGCCAGTAAACTACAATGGGTGTGTTGATGGTTCAAAGAGTCATATTGTTAAATTGGGTCTTCTGTGATGGTATGCTTTGACTAATTCAGACTTTCGCTTCCAGGGGTGAATGGAATTTCTCTTAGAGATATTAGACTCAGAATAAAGTCAAAGTAATTCGTGGGATCATCTCTTGGTTTCTTATTAAAGGTACGAGGTTCGCGTGTGTCATTATGGTTAGCTATGAGTTTTCCTTGTGGTGTACCTTGCCATGGTTTATCTTCATTTAAGTCACTTTTGGTGGGTTGATCTATGTACTCGTTACTACCAGCTTAGCTTTCCTTGAGTTTGAGTGGTTAGCTCAGACTTGCACTGGCAGGTTGACTTGTGGTATTTGCTGCGATGGTTCGGTTCCATTGGGTCATTTTTGTAGGTTTAGTATGCTAACAAACTACTTATTAGGTCAGTTTCGCTCCTGGATTGATGGTTTACTCAAATTTACACTCGGGGAGTGGTACATGGAATCATAGCATCAAATTTGATTGCATTTGGATTGGATTCTAATATTGGTTCGGTTTCTAGAAATTCCATAGGTAGTAGAGTGACATTAGAGTTGGTCTCAGTACAACTTTTCTTTCCACCCATGGATTTGGTTGTCAAACTAAAATAAAGTTAATGGTTTGGGGAGTCATTGGATTTGAACATTGAGTTTGTGCCCTCGACTGAGTCATTTATTTTGAGTTCTTTCCACTCATTGATGTTTAGGTGGTGCTCTCATATCCTTCGTGGTTATTGGGAAAATGTTCAGATGGTGTTGGGAGTTGTTACTCTGGTTTAGATTGGGTAAGATGCCCATGATTACTAGAGAGTCTTTAGTTTGAAGTATAAAGCAAAGAATTCAACTTGGGAGTTATTTAATGTATCCTCTTATCTATCGGTGAACTAATTCTGAAGGTTCTGTGTGGTTTTGGTTTATCTCAAATGAATCTTTTGTGTTTGGTTGAGTTTGTCCTTGTTGAGTTGAAGTTAGTATCAAAAGAAAAAAATTAGAAGTGGGTTTGAATATAAATGAGAGAAGTGATCTTGACAGTTTTCCCTTGGCTTGAGTTTTGGGTTGGCGGTTCCCGACCCGAGAAGGTACCTGTAGGTTTGGTGGAGCTTGCGGGCCTAGCTTTCTGGTCTTTTCGTGCCGTTGGGTTCTTTTCTATTCTTTGTCTTTTGAGGATGAAATTCCTTTTAGTAGTAGATGTTGTAATGACCTTCAAGTGTTTAGAGCTTTTCTGTAGCGACCCCAAGCCATTTATGACTTGCGGGCACTGACAATTCGGTTGCCTGATCGTTTGTTTGGATTTTATGCTCATTTTACCATTTTGGAGCCCTTAGAGTTTAAATGGTTGACTTCAGTCAAAACTCTATAAAAATGACCTCAGAATGAAATTTTGATGGTTCCATCAACTCCGAAATAGCCAAATTAGGCTAGTAGCATGGTCGACAGGAGTATCGAGGCAATCGGTGAGAGTTTGAGGTCATTTGGCATTTTAGCCTTTGAAATTTGGCTTAAGGTTGACTTTGGTCCACATTCTTAGAAAACGTGCTCAGATTAAAATTTCCCCGACATGGTTAGCTCTGAAATATTGAGTTTGGTCTCAAAGACCTTTCGTTCGTGTCTCGAGGCTTCTGGTCTCACTTCAAGTCCTATTATGGAAATGGCAAAAACTTATGCTTGGGTGTGGGACCCACATTTTGTCGATATGACCTCGGATGGAAATTAAGACTGTGCCATTGAATTTGGAACATCAAATTTGGTAGGGTAGCATAGTCCATTTATGTGCACGGGATTTTGAACAAATTCTGAGCACCCCATCGGAGTTGGGAAAATTTCCAAAACCAGTTGATATGCATCAGCTGGTGCAGACCAATTTTATTCTTCGCATTCGCGGGCATGGGTCTGCGTTCACGGAAGCCTAAGTCATTGACCTCTATTTTTACGGAGCCTGACGACTTATCCCTTCGTATTCACAAAGCCTTGGGAGGTTAGCCTCCGCATTTGTGGACCCTTTCTCTGCGTTCACGGAGAGCAATTCACTGATCTTTTAATTAAGCCCAGTGACACGAACATCCCCGACCCCCTTCCCTCTTTTGCTATTTTTGGGAGCAATAGAGCTCCAAATTGAGCGATTCTAAGAGCTACGAGTTTGTGTTGATTGTGGCTACGTGTTTTCATATTTAGGGAAATGTGCAAGGAGATGTTTTAAGGTAAACTCCGCCCCAAAGGGGTTGCCTAAGCTTAGTTAGGGCTTTAATGGAGTTTTAAATTGTTGGGTTGATTTGGGATGTTTTAAGCATCAATTTATGCCCCATTTTGGGGTACAAGCTCAATAGTGTGTTTAAGACCTTTTCACGGATTCGTTTTCAGGATTCCCATTGTGAGTCCCACAATCCCATTTTAGACCCAATTTTGGGTCCATCTTCAAAAAATAAAATTTTGATTTCAAAACATCCATATTGATGAGGTGATCAACATTTTGATGGGGCGGAGGCATTCAGAGTTGTTTTTGGAGCAAAAAGCTACCAAAACGTGAATGTGGAGCGCGCATGTTCGGCTTCGAGGTAGGCTACAGTCTCCTTTCTTTTGATTGAACTATATAAGGTATTGTGTAGTATGAGGTTACCTAGATTTTTGGTTCTTTGTCCCAGTGTGATCCTTAGGCTAGGTTGCCTTTATGAGATTTCCTGTCTAGTTGGAAAGCTTATTAATTATGCCTTCGTTTGGCCCTGTTTAGACTATTTTAGGTGAATTGTTTGATGTTTATATGGATGTCGGATTAGCGCCTTAGAATTGGATTCGAGTTGATCCTTAGTTGATATAGCCGTTGTTGGCCAGAAGTTATGAGACTTAGTATCCTTCGCTATTATAGTACCTGTCTTGAAGCCTTAGTGTAGAGATTTTCGCCTAATTAGGATTGTGAATTACAGTTGGGCCTCATTTCTAAACTTAGAGTTAGAATCCTCTGTGCTTTCCTTTTTGCCGATTGGCGGGGCTAGTTGTGTTTATACTCTCGAGATTATGCTTTGGATGGATTTGGGGTTATTGATTGACTGGCGGAGAACCGATTTCCTCCTTTTCTCATCCTTGTTACCCAGTTAGGGTTGAGTTCCCTGTTGGGCCTTGTGTTGAGTTAGAGGAGTAGAGTTGAGCTTTAGGCCTTGATTTGAGGTCAGTTGTATTTGTGAGCCTTGTTGTATGCTCTAGAGGGTATGGTGCTTTGTGGAGTCAATATTGTATGTGATTGTGCGTGTTGTTTAGTTGCTGGTGATGACATGCATTGCATTGGATCATTGTTTTCTCACAGATGTAGTCAACCCCGGTTTATGCATTGGTTCTAGCAGTGATTTGAGAAAGCTGGGTTGTAACCCTAACTATTTTATACTGATTTTCAAATGGGGGGTCCTACTACTTTTCACTACTATTTTAGTGGACTAGAGGCATCGAGAATGCGCTCATTTTATCATACTAATTCGAGGCATCGAGGATGCGCTCATTTTATCATATTGATTTGAGGCATCGAGGATGCGCTCATTTTTATACTGATTCGAGGCATTTAGGATGCGCTCATTTTATACTGATTCAAGGCATCAAGGATGTGCGTATTTTATGTTATTAATTCGAGGCATCGAGGATGTGTTCATGTTACAGATTGAGATAAGACCTGGATCGGGACCAGACGGTATATAGGGGCATTCCTAAGCCTCTCATGGCGATCCCATATAGGTGCATGGCTCCTACTTCCTGGCTGGGACTAGAAGTAGGTGTATATATCTTGGTATGAGGTGCTGGGCATCTATGTTACTATTGGTTTTGCTGCATTACTTCCATGCATAGATGCATTATCTATCACCAACATAGATGTTTGTACCTATCGGCAGTATGGGATGATGTACAGGTTTACCTATTTGTGAGTGAATTTCCTGGGTACACAGGGGCTCGGGAGGTATTGTCTTACTATTTGTAAACTTGTGTCGATATAATGGGTGGTATCTTGTTTGAAGGAAGTTACTTCCCTTGTTCTTACATATCTATCTTTTTTGCAGGGATTTTGTTGATACGGTCCTTTGGGCCTTTATGTGTTAGCTGTGCTTACTTCTATTAGTAGGTTATCATTTAGTTGTCTCCCCTTCGTAGTGTGTTGTCGTGTTTAGGTCTTGGGCTGGCGCCACCAGGTACGTCCTTTGTTTCCTTCATTGTTTCCTATCTTCCCCCTTTTCTTCCAGATGTTCTTATTGCAGGATTCCCTATTATTCTTGTTAGTTACTAGTGATATACACTCCCTACTTACATGTTCTTTATATTTGTTTTATCTTTGGAGCTTAGTCGGTCGATGTCTATTGAGTGCCACTTGTTGGTACTCATACTACACTTCTTCACCATGCAGATCATAGTACGGGTTTTCACTACTGATTTGGATATCATGCGGAGCAGCTCTTGAATTTTGGAGACTTGGGTGAGCTCTTGGCGTTCAAAGTTGCCTATCTCCTTTTATGATGAACTTGGACCAGTCTTTATTTCGTATTCGGAGATAGTCTATATTCCTATTATTATTATTGTATATGTATAAAGGTTGTACTTTCTTATTTGGTCTAGTAGCTCGACTACCAACTGATACCAGGTCTTGGGGGTTATATTGTTGTATTGTTATTATTCTTGTTTTTATTATTATTATTATTATTAGTATTATTATTATTATTCTTTTCTCATTATTATTATTATTATTATTCTTTTCTCATTATTATTATTATTATTATTATTATTATCATCATTATTATTATTATCATTATCATCATTATTATCATTATCATCATTGTTATTATCATCATCATTATTATTATCATCATCATTATATTATCATCATCATTATTATTATCATCATCATTATATTATCATCATCATTATAATTATCATCATCATTATTATTATCATCATTATTATTATCATTATTATTATTATTATTATTATTATCATTATTATTATCATTGTTATCATAATTATTATTATCATCATCATCATCATCATTATTATAATCATTATTATCATCATGATTATCATTATTATTATTATTATTATCATCATGATTATCAACATTATTATCATCATCATGATTATCATTATTATTATTATTATTATTATTATTATTATTATTATTATTATTATTATTATTATTATTATTATTATTATTATTATTATTACACTTTTGTACCGTGCAGATCATAGTACTAATTTTCACTACTGATTTGGATATCATGCGAAGCAGCTCTTAAAGTTTAGAGACTTGGGTGAGCTCTTGGCGTTCAGAGTTGCCTATCTCCATCTATGATGGACTTGTACAAGTCTTTATTTCGTATTTGGAGACAGTCTGTATTTCTATTATTATTGTTGTATATCTATAAACGTTGTACTTTCTTATTTGGTCTAATAGCTCGACTATCGACTGATACCAGGTCTTGGTGGTTATATTGTTGTATTGTTATTATTCTTCTTTTCTCATTAATATTATTATTATTATTATTATTATTATTATTATTATTCTTTTTCCATTATTATTATTATTATTATTATTATCATTATCATTATCAATATTATTATTATTATTATTATCATTATCATCATTGTTATTATCACCATTATTGTTATTATCATCATCATTATTATTATCATCATCATTATATTATCATCATCATTATAATTAACATCATCATTATTATTATCATTATTATTATTATCATCATTATTATTATTATTATTATTATTATTATTATTATTATTATTATTATTATCATTATTATTATTATCATCATTATTATTATTATCATCATTATTATTATTATCATTATCATTATTATTATCATCATCATTATTAACATGATTATTGTAATGACCCATTAGGTCGTTTTGAGAACTAAAACTTTTTATTTTATAAGAGACTCACTCCGTAAAATTTTAATAGGTATTTAGAATATTCGATAACTATGATTATTTAGTTGAGGATAAATTTAAATAACTAATTTAGTTAGTGGGCTAAGTTGATAATTTAACTAATACTCTATACCAATTATTAAAATAAAAGGATAGGGTTTATGAATATTAATACATAAAAGGAAAAAAAAGAGATAACCTCTGAAAAGCAGTTCTCTGAAAGGGCATAACCAAAGCGGCGACGAAAGAACAAGCAGGTACCAAACTTCCTTTCAATTGAATAATGCATTACAAATTTGCAAATCATGTCATCATTAGTTCTTGGATGAATTTAAAGGGAATTCCAATTGAAATTCCAAGTGTTGCAGTATGAGTTTAAGTAATGATGCCAACGATTAAGGCTAATAAACAACAATTAGGTAATGATTACCATATGATTAAGAAGTGTAAGGGATCGTTACAAATAATATTCTGCAATGTATTTGCATATGTCATCCACTGTTTCACCTTTAAATATTCTTATTATTATATTATAATTTAAGTTTTGACATATTGAGATAGGTAATTAAATATTAGGTTTATTATATTATATGAATACCATCAAATTTATGATATTGGAGGAATTAAAACTTAACCCTAGGCTTGAGATTTTAAAAAATTGATTATAGAATTGAGTGAGTTGTTGGGTCTAGGTTAAATATATAAATAATATTGGTGTCTACAGATTAGTTTACTTATAAATATTATATATTTGATAGATTGGAAACAGTCTGAGACATTGAAGAAAGAAATGACATTGGCGAATTAGCTTGCATTACTTCGGTTCTTCGGTTGAGGTAGGTTATGGTTTTTATTCTATATCATAGATAGACTCTTAATAGTGATTGATATTCATTGAGTAATGTGTGAAGTTTACTATGCATTTAATTATTGTGGTTTGGATGGTTGATATGTTGTTGTGATTGGTCTGAAATCCCGAGGCCATGAAATCCATAATCTTGAATTTTTCCTATCAAAAATGGTGTCTTGAATAAATAAGGTTTGATGAAATATTATTAATAAAGTGGAATGTAATCATGAAAAATGATAAATTAATTATATTTAGATCGGATGTCACAATCCGGCACGGTAATATTAAAGGAAAATAAATTAAAATGACTTAATACTACCCAATCTCCAATAACTCATTTTTCAAAAGAGTATGATGTGGAGGCTTGAGTCCTCATGTGTGATCTTGATATTATTGACTGGTTATATAATTGTTTATTGGTTGCCACTTGTTAAGTGTTATTGTTGATTTCCCGCTACTACTTTATGCATATTGATTTCTATTTTGAGTCGGCCGATGATATCTACTCAGTACATGTTGTCCTATACTGACCCCTACTTGTATCTTTTCTTGTTTTATTTTGTGGAGTGGAGCGAGTGTTCCACCGACTTCGACTCGACCTCAGCTCTAGTCAGTCCCAAGATCATCGGATTTCAGGATGAGCTATCATTCTAGCTCGTGATGGATTCTCTCGGTTATGGCATGGTGTCTTTAGTTTTCGAACACATTTTGTTATTTGTTTATTCTTGTGTTTGATATTTCCAGACTTAGTTTTAGAATTTAGATGTCCTTCATGTGATAACTTTCAGGTTTTGGGAGAAAGGTATTCAATTGAACTTTCGCGTTATCGTCATATTTATTAGTTGGGGTTTGTATCGTTGGTTCTCCCATCTAGGAGGTTAAGTGTGGGTGCCACTCAGGGCCTATTTTTTGTCGTGACAAACTTGGTATCAGAGCCTTAGGTTCAGTGATCTCATCACATAAGGACAGGTCTAGTAGAGTCTTGCGGAATGATATGGGGACGCCTTAACTCTTCTTCAAGAGGCTACGGGGCTTTAGAAAAACTTTATTCCTTCTTTATTTTGTGCTATTACTTGAATCTAATTGGTATCTAGGTGATAAAAATTAGTATCTGACCTTTTTCACTTTACTTTTGTAGATGGTTAGAACTAGAGCAACAAAAGCACCTGAGCCAGCCGTTGGGGCTGTAGGCAAAGGAAGAGTAACAATAAGAGGTCGTGGTAGAGGTCGCGGGAGGAAGCCCACCAGGGGCAGGTTCCAGACAGATGGGCCATCCAGGAAGAGAGCAGTGACCCCCCACCGACTGATGAGGTAGTTAGAGATGATGTTGAGGTGGAGGAGGAGCAGGTTCATGAGAGAGAAGCACCACCCCAGCCTACTCCAGAGATAATCCACCAGGTTCTCACCTATCTCAGTGGGTTATCCGATCAGGGACAAGCTCCCCCAGCATCTCATATGCTAGGAATTCAACATGTATCTGTTGTGGCTCCCCTCATGACTACTTTCTTAGAAACAAGCATGTTTCCTCGATTGACTAGAGTGTCTGTAATGACTAGTGAC
This sequence comes from Solanum dulcamara, assembly GCF_947179165.1. Lineage (NCBI taxonomy): Eukaryota > Viridiplantae > Streptophyta > Magnoliopsida > Solanales > Solanaceae > Solanum > Solanum dulcamara. Next base: position 54,474,006 of record NC_077243.1, read on the forward strand.
CACCATAATCTCTTTGTTAAGTTCTTGAAGTTGAAACCCCCAGTCTTTAGGGGTACTGAATCTGAGGATGCCTATGATTTCCTTGTTGATTGTCATGAGGTGCTTCATAAAATGGATATAGTAGAGTGATTTGGTGTTAAGTTTGTGACATACTAGTTTCAGGGAGATGCCAAAATATGGTGGTGGTCTCATGTTAAGTGCCGACCAACAGAGGCACCACCTATGACCTGGGCAGCCTTTTTTGACTGTTTTATGGAGAAGTATATTCCCCAGACCTTGAAGGACAGGAGGAGAGACGAGTTCCTGAATGTAGAGCAGGGGAGGATGTTTGTTGCTGCCTATAAGACCAAGTTTTGTTCCTTAGCTAGATATGCTACTCAGTTTTGCTTCAGTCCAAAAGAGCGGATTCGCTGCTTTATGAAGGTATTGAGGTCAGATTTACGGATTCCAGCTTTACAGGTGGCTGCTTCAGCAAAATCGTTTAGGAAGTGGTTGATTTTGTGATAGAGGTGGAGGGGGTAAAGCCAGATAACTTCGCTAAAGAGATAACGTTCAAGAAGTTTTGTAAGAGAGGTGAGTTTAGTGGTACTTACTCCATAGGACAGAGTTCGGGAGATTATTCGACCCGTCCTATTCAGTCTTTATTGCAGGTTTCAGATGGAGGTCCATTAAAGACTAGTCAGCCCTTTTTCTAATTTTGGGGGTTATCTTCAGTCTTCTTCATCTTCACAAAGACCCACTCTTGACCTTAAGACTTGTTACGGATGTGGTGAGCCTAGACATATCAGAAAATATTATCCAAGGCAGAGTCATACTTGGCATGATCAGGGTTATAGAGCCCTAGTAGTTAGAAGTGGAGGTGACGGCTATGGTAGGGGCCGTTATTCTAGAGGACGTGGTGGCCAAGGTCGTGGTGGTCGCCAGTTCAGCTGGGGTGGCAGGCAAGTTGAAACTACTGGAGCACAGTCCAGCAAGGGAAATGATCAGATGGGCGACAGAGCCCATTGTTATGCTTTCCCTGAGAGGTTAGAGGCGGAGGCATCCGATGCTGTTATCACATGTACTCTTCTGGTCTACGATAGCTTGGTTTTCGTACTGTTTGATACTGTATCCACATTTTCTTATGTATCTTCCGCATTTGCTGATGGAATCAATTTATATTGTGACTACTTGATATGCCTATTCGTGTTTCTACTCTTGTCGGTGAATCTATGCTAGTTGAGAAAGTTTATAGGTCTTGCCTTGTGACTTTTGTAGGGAGCAAAACTTCTACGGATTTAATTATTCTGGAGATGGTTGACTTTGATGTAATCTTGGGTATGACTTGGCTCTCACTAAATTTTGCTATTTTAGATTGCAATACTAAGACTATGACATTAGCTAAGCCTGGGATGGATCAGTTAGTGTGGGAGGGTGACTATATTCTCTCCCCAGTTTGGATTATCTTTTTTCTTCATGCTAAGAGGTTGGTGAGTAAGGGTTGTTTAACCTTCCTAGCACATCTTAAGGATGGTAGTTCTAAAGTGCCATCGATTGAGTCTTTTTCGATAGTGCATGAATTTATGGATGTTTTCCCCGCAGACTTACCTGGTATGCCACCAGATAGGGATATAGATTTTTATATCGACCTAGAACCCGACACTCGCCCTATTTCCATTCTACCTTATAGAATGGCCCCGGCTGAGTTGAGGGAGTTGAAGGCCCAACTTTAAGAGTTATTGGGTAAAGGTTTTATTAGACCGAGTGCCTCTTCTTGGGGTGCTCCAGTTTTATTTGTGAAGAAGAAGGATGGTAGCCTTCGTATGTGCATAGACTACAGGCAGCTGAATAAGGTGACTATTAAAAATAGGTATCCCCTTCCTCGCATTGATGACTTATTTGATCAGTTGGACGGTGCTTGTGTTTTCTCAAAAATTGATTTGAGGTCCGATTACCATCAGTTGAAAATACGGACAGCAGATGTATCGAAGACTATATTTCAAACCAGATATGGACACTATGAATTCTTGGTAATGTCTTTTGGGCTTACAAATGCGCCTGCTACTTTCATGAGCCTGATGAATGGAATCTTTAAGCCATATTTGGACCTCTTTGTTATTGTCTTTATTGATGATATATTGATCTACTCAAAGAGCAGAGAAGAACATGAAGAGCATCTGAGGATTGTTTTGGGATTGTTAAGGGAGAAAAGGCTATATGCCAAATTCTCCAAGTGTGAGTTCTGGATTGATTCAGTGTCCTTCTTAAGGCACGTGGTTTCTAAGGGTGGAGTGATAGTGGATCCCCAGAAGATTGAAGCAGTGAAGAGTTGGGAAAGGCTCACTAATGTCTCAGAAGTAAGGAGCTTTGTTGGTTTGGCTAGCTACTACCGCCGGTTCATCAAGGGATTTGCTTCCCAACTGACCAATCTGACCAAGCAGAAAGTTCTATTTGTGTGGTCGGACGAGTATGAAGAGAGCTTTCTGAAACTCAAGACCTTATTGACTGTTACACCCCGCACTCTTGGGCTCGGAACGTCTTCTTAAGTTCCTTAGACACTATCATGTGAGCCGTATAAGCTACGACACTATCAAACAACTCTAAGGAAAGAAGATTGTGATACCTCGCGAGAAGGGAGGTTGGAGATAGAGTCATAAGAATCCGGAAAGAGTTGGAGGCTAAGAAATGAGTCGTAGGACTCGATTTACCTACGTAAGACACTAAGTTAAGAGTCTTATACACTTAAGTTGCTTAAGGATATATCAAGCTTACGTAGTACGGATTACATAGGCTCTTAAAGTGAGACGAAATTACGAACCCGCGAGGAAGGGAAAAAGACGACGCGTGGCAGCCAATGGAAAAGCGACACGTGGCAGCACCTCAAGCAAGCAGGTGATGCACCTACTTAGGGTCAAGTAGGTGATGCAGCTGCTTGGGGTAGGTGGACCCCGCTGCCACGTGGCAGCCCCTAATTGGCAGCATGACACGGTGGCCAATCATGGCTTGACACGTGTCATCCTTAGGGGATGACACGTGTCACCCCTTGGGACCACCCATATAAATGATATATATCTCAAACTTCAGCTTTTTCACCAACATCACCAGCAGCAACGTGAACAAACAAAAACCCTAAGAGCTAAGGAGAAAATTGCGACGGCTTGGGAGAAAAATAAGGTAAGTCCCAATTTCATTCCGTAAATTAATTATATAGCGTATACCATGATGATATGGAAGTATTAGTAGTATAAAATTAGAGTTTGGTGCAGCAAAAAACGGACAGCAAGCTGCCACGATGTTACAGCACGCTGAAAAAAAGTTCCGAGGTGCAATTTTGGCGAGTTCTAGCCAATTTCGGGAAAGGTAAGTTCTTCCCCTCTAATTTGAAGTTTATGATGTTAAATTATGGTGTATTACACACCTTAGGGGCTGCTGTAATTTGGGTAAAAGGTTTTAAAAGTTCAGCGTTCGGAATAAACGAATTTGGAATCGCTATAGTTAAGTCGTTGTCGAAATAAGGTGTTGTATGCGTAGGGGCTGCTGCTGGTTATATTGTGGCGTGTTGCAGGGTCTAAAAGTTCTATAAATGATCTGGGGGAGCTGCTGGTTGTATCTACATGACCCTCCGATTTTGCAATTAAAGAATTCGCGAAAGAAAGATTAAAAACTCTACTTTTGGTATCTTAGTTTCGAGTTAATTATCGGGGGTTTATATTGTGTAATTTTGGTCATAATATGTATATGTATGGGTTGGTGGTTGCATTGTTGGTTGGCTGTAGGTGCTAAGTACATGGTTGGGAATTCGTATAGGGCACATTATAGGGGAGGTGCTGCCCGATTTTCGTTAACATCCTAACTAGTTAAGGAACTAGCCAAGAAGGCGAGCGAAGGGATGAATGTTATGAATACTCGTGGGTAGTCTAAGTTGCTGAAAAGTCCAAGGTTGTTAATACTTACATTACTTCCATGTTAAATAGGTTTCGAGGACAACGATGTGGACGTGATTAAGAGAAGTCCATACAAGGTATGTGAAGCTTTCCTTTGGTGTGTTTTTGGAATAGATATGTAGAACTATTCTTCCTTTCTTTTGGCATGTCTTAGATATAAGTTATGAATGATATGTATACAATATTTGGGATTCAATCCATTCGTAAATCCCTGAGTATGAGTCGAGACTCTTGTTTACTTCTTGGTATTAGAACTTCTGCAATAGCTGAGTCATTGCCTTTTTGTCTTCTATGTGATGAAAACTAGTACATGTAAAGCCTATTTCTTCTTTCCTTTGGAATGGATTAACTTTAAGTGAAATGGTATATGATATAGGTTTAGAGGTAATTCCATTTAGGAACTCTGATTGTAACTCGTGACTTGTAGTCACTCCTGAACATTAAGAGTCTGAAAGTAGTCAAACTACTATTCTCGAGCCTGCTATATAATAAATAGAAAGTAGAGGTACCAGCTTCTCTTTTTAGAGGCTCTGAAATGATAAATGCCGTTGATTGCATGAGTTGAGTCTTTGACTAGATAAATTGTGTTTCTGATTGCATAGACTATATTTCTGATTGCATGAATTATGTGGCATTATTTTGATGCATGTTTGTGATCCCTGAAGCCCCAACTGATATAAGCCCTAATGACATCTAAAGGGATACCTCGGATAATTACTCCCCCAGTCTTCAGGTGACGGTTCACTTGACTGTTTCATCGAGTCTTAGATAATGACTTAGTTGCATATGGTTTCTCACTACTCTACTCGTGCATACTGTAACCCATCCTTCCTCGAGTCCCACGATGGGCCGGGATATGTTATCGTGCACAGTGTTACTGCTTCTTTCACCGCGTCCCGGGCCGGATATGTATAGTTCCACGCATGAGGAGACGATGCCGTACGTGAGGTGTGATATATGTTATATGTTATGACGATACGATTATTCACCGAGTCTCGGGCCGGCTGTAATATGATAGTATATGTGGTGAAATAAGGAAGGAACACCGAGTCCCTCCTTAGAGGGTCGGGTACATATGTATATTATGATGGTACGCTATAGACGTACACCACTCCATTTACCGAGTCCCTCACTAAAGGGCCGGATACTTTATGTAGGCATGCATATGAGATTAAAGCAATACATTGTGACCCTGAGCCCCGCAGTGAACCAGGTATAATACAATGATATACATGATAAGATGATACCGTATACGATGGTATGATACCGTATACGATGATATGATGAAATGAAATGCATTATGATACGATGATATGTGATTATGAAGTAATGATGATGACACCGAGTTCACTAGAGGGCCGGGCACAGTATAGGATGGTGTATAGGATCACGTGTCCTAAGGTGCAGGTAAAGTAATTTGTTAATTGTTATACTTATCCCCTGCATCCCTATTTCAGTTATGATCTCAGTTATGATGTGTTATGCTTTACATACTCATTACATATATCGTACTGACCCCCCTTTTCTCGGGGGGGCTGCATTTCATGCCCGCAGGTACAGATGTTTATTCTGGAGATCCATCAGCATAGGAGTTCCTCTCAGCTGTGTTGGAAGTGCTTCACTTTTCTGGAGCCTAAATTTTGATCCTGGTCACTTAATGTATATATTTGTACATTCAGGGGTACGGCGGGGGTCTTGTCCCGCCATATGTTGTTGTTACTATTCTTAGAGGTCTATACACATATGTATATGTGGGTTATTTGTGAGTTAGATTCGATGTTGCCTATTCGATATGTTGTGAATGTTTTTGTTATAGCAGCCTTGTCGGCTCGCGTGCCCTTTCATGATATGATACAAATGAAAGAGGCTATATGTACATGAAAAAGTTTTAAACTATTGGGGTTTTTGTATATAGTATCACATCACACACGGTTCAACTTAAGTGTAGTTGATAAATACGCATAAGAGGGTCCAGGTCGGACCCCAGTTGCAGCCTACGGGGTTGGGTCGTGACATTGACTACTGCACCAATTCTTGCCCTGCGAGTAGAAGGTAAGAATTTCGTTGTTTATTGTGATGCATCATATTTTGGTATAGGTGCAGTGTTAATGCAGGAGAAGAATGTAATTGCCTATGCTTCAAGGCAATTAAAGGTACATGAATATAATTACCCCACTCACGATTTAGAGTTGGCTGCGGTTGTATTTGCATTAAAGCACTGGAGACATTATCTATATGGGGTAAAGTGTGAAGTGAATACAGATCATCGCAGCTTACAACAAGTGTTCACTTAAAGAGGCTTGAATTTGAGGCAGAGGAGGTAGATGGAATTGCTAAAGGACTATGATATCACTATTCTTTATCACCTGAGAAAAGCTAATGTAGTGGCCGATGCCTTGAGCAGAAAAATAGGGAGCATGGGAAGTTTAGCTCATTTGCAGGTTTCCAGACGTCCATTGGCTATAGAGGTTCAAACTCTGGCTAATGACCTTATAAGGCTGGAAGTAACTAATAAAGGAGGATTCTTGGCCTGTGTGGAGGCAAGATCTTCTCTCCTTGACAAGATTAAAGAAAAGTAGTTTGATGATGAGAAGCTGAGTCGGATTCGTGATATGGTCTTGAAGGGAGAGGCCAAAGAGGCTGTGATCGATGAGGAAGGCTTTTTGAGGATTAAGGGGCGAGTGTGTATGCCCTGTATTGATAATTTAATTCAGACTATTCTTGTAGAGGCTCACAGTTCAAGGTACTCTATACATCCTGGTGCAACTAAGATGTATCGCGATCTGAGACAGCATTATTGGTGGAGCAGAATGAAGCGTGACATTGTTGATTCTTTTGCCCATTGTCCAAATTGTCAACAGGTAAAATATGAGCACCAAAGGCCTGGAGGGACACTTCAAAGAATGCTCATTCCTGAATGGAAGTGGGAAAGGATTGTAATGGATTTTGTGGTCGGCCTTTCAAAGACCTTAGGTAAGTTTGATTCGATATGTGTGATTGTTGATAGGTTAATTAAGTCTACTCACTTCATTCCAGTCAAGGTGACTTATGATGCTAAGAAGTTATCCAAACTCTATATCCGCGAGGTTGTCCGATTAGATGGAGTTTCGGTTTCTATCATATCAGATAGAGGTACGCAATTTACTTCTAACTTTTGGAGGACCTTGCATGCTGAGTTAGATAATAGATTGGATCTTAGTACTGCATTTCACCCTCAGACTGCATTCAAGTTCTGGAGGATATGCTTCGTGTATGCGCGATCGATTTTGGTGGTCATTGGGATCAATTCCTACCTTTGGCAGAGTTTTTGTACAATAATAGCTATCACTCAAGTATTGATATAGCTCCGTTTGAGGTATTGTATAGGAGGAGATGTAGGTCTCATATTGGCTGGTTTGATGCTTTTGAGGTGAGAACTTAGGGAACTGATATTTTGAGGGAATTATTAGAGAAGGTGAAATTCATTCAGGAGAAGCTTCTAGCAGCTCAGAGCAGGTAGAAAGAGTATGCAGACCGAAGGGTCAGGGACATGGAGTTTATAGAGGGAGAGCAAGTGTTGTTGAAGGTTTCACTCATGAAGGGTGTGGTGAGATTCGGTAAGAGGTAAACTCAGTCCGAGGTATATTGGGCCGTTTGAAGTTCTTAAGCGTGTTGGAGAGGTGGCCTATGAATTGGCTTTACCTCTAGGTTTGTCTGGAGTGCACCAGTGTTTCATGTGTCTATGCTAAAGAGATATAATAGGGATGGAAACTATATTATTCGTTGGGATTTAGTTTGCTTGATGAGAATCTATCTTATGAGGAGGAGCCTGTAGCTACTCTTGATAGGGAGGTCCGCAAGTTGAGGTCAAGGGAGATTGCATCTGTGAAGGTTTAATGGAAGAATCGTCCAGTTGAGGAGTCAACCTGGGAGACTGAGGCAGATATGCGTGGAAGATATCCACATCTGTTCGTCGAGTCAGGTACCCTTTTCAACCCTCGCTCTTCTTTTGACCTTTCGGGGATGAACGGGGGGTAAATTGGTATCTATTGTAACGACCCATTAGGTCATTTTGAGAACTAAAACTTTTTATTTTATAAAAGACTCACTCCGTAAAATTTTAATAGGTATTTGGAATATTCGATAACTATGATTATTTAGTTGAGGGTAAATTTAAATAACTAATTTAGTAAGTGGGCTAAGTTGATAATTTAACTAATACTCTATACCAATTATTAAAATAAAAGGATAGGGTTTATGAATATTAATACATAAAAGGAAAAAAAAGAGATAACCTCTGAAAAGCAGTTCTCTGAAAGGGCATAACCAAAGCGGCGTCGAAAGAACGAGCAGGTACCAAACTTCTTTTCAATTGAATAATGCATTACAAATTTGCAAATCATGTCATCATTAGTGCTTGGATGAATTTAAAGGAAATTCCAATTGAAATTCAAAGTGTTGCAGTATGAGTTTAAGTAATGATACCAACGATTAAGGCTAATAAACAACAATTAGGTAATGATTACCATATGATTAAGAAGTGTAAGGGATTGTTACATATAATATTCTGCAATGTATTTGCATATGCCTGCCACTGTTTCACCTTTAAATATTCTTATTATTATATTATAATTTAAGTTTTGACATATTGAGATAGGTAATTAAATATTAGGTATATTAGATTATATGAATACCATCAAATTTATGATATTGGAGGAATTAAGACTTAACCCTAGGCTTGAGATTTTAAGAAATTGATTATAGAATTGGGTGAGTTGTTGGGTCTAGGTTAAATATATAAATAATATTGGTGTCTACAGATTAGTTTACTTATAAATATTATATATTTGATAGATTGAAAACAGTTTGAGGCATAAAAGAAAGAAAGGACATTGGCGAATTAGCTTGCTTTACTTCGGTTCTTCGGTTGAGGTAGGTTATGGTTTTTATTTTATATCATAGATAGACTCTTAATAGTGATTGATATTCATTGAGTAATGTGTGAAGTTTACTATGCATTTAGTTGTTGTGGTTTGGATGGTTGATATGTTGTTGTGATTGGTCTGAAATCCCGAGGCCATGAAATCCATAATCTTGAATTTTTCCTATCAAAAATGGTGTCTTGAATAAAGAAGGCTTGATGAAATATTGTTAATGAAGTGGAATATAATCATGAAGAATGATAAATTAATTATATTTGGATCTGGTGTCACGTTCCGATACGTTATATTTAGATCGGGTGTCACGTTCTGGCACGGTAATATTAAAGGAAAATAAATTAAAATAACTTAATACTATCCAATCTCTAATAACTCATTTTTCAAAAGAGTGTGATATGGAGGCTTGAGTCCTCATGTGTGATCTTGATATTATTGACTGGTTAGGTAATTGTTCATTGGTTGCCACCTTTTAAGTGTTATTGTTGATTTCTCGCTACTACTTTATGCATATTGATTTCTATTTTGAGTCGGCCGATGATAGCTACTCAGTACATGTTGTCATATACTAACCCCTATTTGTATCTTTTCTTATTTTATTTTGTGGAGTGCAGCGAGTGTTCCATCGACTTCGACTCGACGTCACCTCTAGTCAGTCCCAAGATCATCAAATTTCAGGGTGAGCCATCCTTCTAGCTCGTGATGGATTCTCTCAGTTATGGCATGTTGTCTTTAGTTTTCGAACACATTTTGTTATTTATTTATTCTGGTGTTTGATATTTCCAGACTTAATTTTAGAATCTAGATGTCCTTCATGTGATGACTTTCAGGTTTTGGGAGAAAGGTATTTAATTGAACTTTCGCGTTATCGTCATATTTGTTAGTTGGAGTTTGTATCGTTGGTTCTTCCATCTAGGAGGTTTAGTGTGGGTGTCACTCATGGCCCATTTTGGGCCGTGACAATTATCATCATTATTATTATCATCATTATTATCATCATCATGATTATCATTATTATTATCATCATCATGATTATCATTATTATTATCATCATTATTATCATTATTATTATTATTATTATTATCATTATCATTATTACTATTATTATTATTATTACTATTATTACTATTAGTATTATTGTTATTATTATTACTACTACTATTACTATTATTATTATTAATACTATTACTATTAGTATTATTATTATTATTATTACTATTACTATTATTACTATTACTATTATTAGTATTACTATTATTATTAGTATTACTGTTATTACTATTACTATTATTACTAGTATTATTATTACTATTATTATTATTACAATTACTATTATTATTATTACTATTACTATTATTACTATTACTAGTATTACTATTATTACTATTACGATTATTATTATTATTACTATTACTATTATTATTTTTATTGTTACTATTATTATTATTACTATTACTATTATTACTATTACTATTATTACTATTATTATTATTATTACTATAACTACTATTATTATTATTACTATGCTAATATGATTATTGTTGGTTTTACTGGTCAATTAAAAGGTTGGTGGGATAATTTTTTGAACCAAGAACATAGAACTACGATTATGAATACAACTATAGTACATACTGTAGCCGGCCAATTAGCCTATGCCACCACTGATGTTAGTACTTCTGAAGAAACCCAAGTAAGGGCTAATGATGTTTATACTTTAGTTACAACTATGGTTGAACATTTTTGTGGTCGTTGGACTGATGAAGCAGAAACGATTAGAACTACCCTACAGAATTTACGCTGTAGGCAATTGTCTGATTTTAGATGGTATAAAGATGTTTTCTTGAGTAGAGTTATGGAATTGCATGATTGTAGCTATGAACATTGGAAATCTAAATTTATTGATGGATTGCCTTCTATTTTTGCTTAACGTGTTAGAAAAACTCTTCGTGGGACTGAAACAAAGATTCCTTATGAAAAGCTTACTTATGGTAAGATTATAAGTGTTTGTACCCAAGAAGGTTTAAATATTTGCAATGATATTAAAATGAATTATCACATAAAGAAAAATAGATTAAATGAAAAACAACAATTGGGTGAATTTTGTGATCAATTTGCTTTTGATATGCCTGCTACTGCTCGGAAGAAAAAAGTTTATCCTTCTAAAGAAAAGTTTTACAAAAAATCTCGCAAAGTTAAGCGTCGTAAATTATCTAAATCTAATTTAAAAGAGCTTCCTAAAAAATATAGGAAAATGTATAAGCGTAAAGTAGGAAAAAAGGATTATAAGAAAAATGTTAAATGCCATAAGTGTGGTAGATATGGTCATTATGCTAATGAATGCAAAACTCAGGAAAAGATTAAAGCATTAGATTTGGATGATAAATTAAAAGATTCTTTGTGCAAAATTCTTTTATATTCTGATAATGAGGGTTCTCCTTCTGGTGTTAATAAAACTAGTTCAGATTCTTCTTCCTCTTCTACTGAAGACCAAGTAAAAGTTTTACAAAATGAAGATTTATATTCAGATTCTGATAGAACTTTCTCTGATGATGATTGTGAACCCTGTCAAAAGGGTATGTCTTGTGAAAAAGATGAGAGTTTGTATAATTTGTTATCCAATTTTCAGGATTTAAATTTAAGTGTTATAGATGATGATAAGATTTTTGATATTTTGAAAATTGTCAAGGATAAAGATTTAAGAAATAAAAAATTTGATACTATTTTTGATGAAGGTACGAGTAGAAGTAAAATAGATGAAAAGCCTGTTGATATTATCAGACAATCTGCATATTATTCTATGGCGGATTTAAAACAAATTTTAAACCAAAGAAATTTCTTTTCAAAAGAGGCCACTACTTCTGATTTAAGACAAAAAATTAGTATTTTAAAAGAAGAAGTTATTCAATTAAAAGCCCAAAACAAAAGTATGGATAAAAGAATTTCTAGTCTTGAAGATTCTAAAACTTTTGATTTACTTTTACAGGCTAACAAATCTGATGAAAATAGTAAACAAATTATGCTAGAACCTAATTTACAAGATACTAATGAAGATTTTCTAAAAGTTATCAAGTTTGATGCAAATAGTGAATTTTTACAGAAACTTAGTATTATTACTTCACAAAAATTTTATATTAATATCACATTGCAAATAGATTATAACTTTAGAAAAGAATTTATTGCTTTATTTGATAGTGATGCAGATGTTAATTGCGTACAAGAAGGGATTATTCCTTCTAGATATTTTCATAAGACTACTCATTGTTTAAGATCTGCTAATGGTAGTAGGATGAAATTACGTTATAAATTACCTGAAGCATTTCTGTGTAATAATGGTATTTGTTTACCTCAAAGTTTCATGATTGTTGAAGATATTTCTTGCCCTATTATCTTAGGAGTGCCTTTTATGAATGCTATTTTTCCATTAAAATATTGGGATAATAATAAATTAATTGGGACTTACAAGAATAAAGATTTTCAATTAATTTTATTACTAAGCCTTTTACAAAGACTATTAACCAGATTGTTGATAAAATGGTTTTAAAAAATCAGCAAATCGATTTTATTAAACAAGAAATTTTTCTATTAGTACTAGATGTTATTTTGAAAAATCCTAAATTACAGGAAAAAATAGACTTGTTAAAAACCCAGTTTATTTCAAATATATGTGGTGACCATCCTAGTACTTTTTGGAATAGAAAAAAACATGTTGTTACTTTACCTTATGAAGATTCCTTTGATGAATTAAATATTTCAACAAAGGCTAGGCCTTGTCAAATGAATTCTGATTATTTAGAACTTTGTAAAACTAAAATTGATAATTTATTGAAAAAGAATTTAATTAGACATTCTAATTCTGCATGGTCATGTACTGCTTTTTATGTTAATAAGCATGTTGAACAAGAAAGAGGTGTTCCCAGATTAGTTATTAATTATAAACCCCTTAACAAAGTTTTAAAATGGATTAGGTATCCCATTCCTAATAAAAAAGATTTATTAGACAGGTTACATGATGCTATTATTTTTTCCAAATTTGATTTAAAATCAGGTTATTGGCAGATACAGATTTCTGAGTCTGACAAATATAAGACTGCTTTTAATGTACCTATGGGTCAATTTGAATGGAATGTTATGCCTTTTGGATTAAAGAATGCTCCTTCTGAATTTCAAAAAATTATGAATAATATTTTTATTCCTTATACTAATTTTATTATTGTTTACATTGATGATATTCTGGTATTTTCTAAAAATATCGAATCACATTTTAGACATTTAGAATTATTTCAAAAAATTGTTATTCAGAATGGGTTGGTAATTTCTCAACCAAAAATGTTTATTTTCCAAACAGATGTTAGATTTTTAGGACATAATATTGAAAAAGATAAGATTAGTCCGATCAATAGAAGTATTGAATTTGCTTCTAAATTTCCTGATGTTTTAACTGATAAAACCCAGTTACAGAGATTTTTAAGAAGTTTAAACTATATTTCTCCTTTTGTTAAAAATTTGGCTACAGATACTGCTATTCTGTATAATAGATTAAAAAAGGATCCTAAAGCTTGGGGTGATTTACATACTACTGCTGTTAAAAATATTAAATTGAAGGTTAGAGAATTGCCTTGCTTGACTTTGGCAAATCCAAATTGGATGAAAACAGTTGAAACAGATGCATCAGATATTAGTTATGGTGGTATTTTAACCCAGCATTCTCTTGCTGATAAAAAAGATTTTATTATTCAATTTTATTCTGGTAAATGGAATACTAGTCAAAAGAATTATGCTACTGTGGCAAAAGAGATTTTAGCTATTGTTAAATGTGTGTTAAAATTTCAGACTAATCTATATAATCAAAAATTTATTATTAAAACAGACTGTCAGGCTGCTAAATTTATGTTTAACAAAGACTGTAAGCATAATATTTCAAAACAGATGTTTGCTAGGTGGCAAGCTTTATTAGCTCCTTTTGATTTTGACATTGAATATAAAAAGGGTATTGAAAATAGTTTGCCTGATTTTCTTACAAGAAAATATTTGAATTAATTATTTTTATGAACAGGATGCACCCTAATTGGTCCGGGTCCTCAAATCGAGGAAGAGCCCGAGGTGTTCAAAACCAGAATAGATTTCAGTCTTTGGGCCAGATTCCAGGCTCTAGCAGATTAATTGGAGGAATTTCTACTCCAGGAGCGTCGTCTTCAACAGCCGGCAATGCCGGTATTCGACCCTCCTTTGAAGATTATCAAAACTACTTAAATTTTATCAATGCCAGCAATGCTGGAACTACTGGGGGTAACAATGTTACCATTCAACCCACCTCAGTTGAGGATCTTACAAATGAAGATTCCTTTGCCTCAATTATTGGCAAAAATGATAAAGAGATTTTCTGCACCAATCCTAAAAAGAAATTGATTTTACATGTTGACCCAAAAGATTTTCAATGGAAGACTAATCCATGGGTCGTGATGAAACGTTATTTAAGTAATGCATTATTTCCAATGCAAACTTACAAGACAAGATTACATTATGAAATGATTTTAACTACTACAGGGTCTGTGGAAATTACCCACAACAATACAGGAGGGCCCAATAAATCATATTTTACATATTTTAAAATTATTATCAAAAAATTAATTTTACCAGAAGAATGGGGATTAAGTACCCTAAAAGATTCCCAGTACACTCATCCTATTGTCAAAACTAGTGTCAATTTTAATTATTGGGACTATGTCGATGCTTTTACCAAAACTCTGTATTATGAGAATGATGATCACAAACATTCTTGGTTCATAAAGATTTGTCCTCAGATTTTCAAAGCCACCGTAATTTCTACCTGGTTTATTAAATGGTGGTCTTTTTTCGGACCTTCTAATTCCATTTTACCCACATTCTTTTTAAATCAATACACTTTATGGCTTGAAGCAACCCCAAAGATTTCTGAACTGGAACGAGAAGATCGACTTTTTCCAGGAACACCATTAATGAATTTTTTTATGGAATTTTCTATACCATGGATCTTCAAATAGACTATTGAAATTACTTCGGATTCAGAAAGTATGCCTTGTATTTGTAGATTATTTCATACTAAATTTTGGTCAAAATTGGTACAAAAGGACCAGAATGGAAAGCTTTATGGACAAGATTTGATAAATGAAATTGGTGAAGCCATTATTAAATACGGTAGATTTGACAGAATCAAGATTCCAGAAGAAGAAAGTCATTTCGCCAAAATGACTAAAAAATTACAGATTAAAAAAGGAGGATTGTTGTCACAAGAAGAACTTGTTGCTGCTTACATGGAACAAGTTAAAAGGGATATTCAACAATAATTTGGACAGATGATGATTCCATGCCAGAAAGTTCTGGAAAAGATAATTTTTTTAATGATGCTCAAAGTTTACACAGCACAGCCTCCAGTGAAATCCCCGAGATAATTAAAAAGGCTGAAGAAGAGATTATGCAGTACAAAAATAAAAAGAAAATTTAAACGGATTGCACAAGAAAGCAACAGAAGACAGATTTGATGGCATGAACAGTAGATTTCACTGTTCAAACAGTAAATTCACTATTCAAACGTTGAAAAATGGATGATTACTGTAGATTTTACTATTTGATACTGTGTACTTTTTGACTTTTTGCACATTTTACTGTGCAATTTTTAGATTATAAATGAATGCATTCTGCATTCATTTCGTTTCAAGTTTTTGCTCCCCCTTCTCTCTACTCTCTTACTACCTTCTACTAGTATAAGTTTGTAATAGTTTGAAGTTTGTACTATTGTGAAATAAATAAACAAAGAGTGAAGTTTGGCTACAACCCCAGGAAACTGGTGGCGTTATAGGTACCCTTCTTTTACTTTATTTTATTTAATTTTGTATAACTTAGACCCATGATGGGCTAAATCTTTAAGTGTTAAATAATAACTAATATAGGTTGTTAGAATACCAAATGGCAACGGCTCTAAAATAAGAGCTTTTCTTTAATGAGTTACGATTTTGGTCAGGTTAAAGTTAAAACAATTTTATAGTAAACTAAGCTTAAACCATGGCGTTGGTAAGCCTAAAAGGGGTGTTCCCGACATGGTTAGTGATGAATTAATTGGGTTAAAACCTTGTAATTCCGTTGGTAAGTCCTGTATGGCTGATGATATCGCCTAAGGATGTTCCCGGTTGGGTTCTAAACGATTGATTCGTGGTTTACATAAAATATATTTGATTTTGTAAAATTTCCAAACTAAGTAAAACTTACCAATAACCCCTAAGGTCCTGCTCAACACTTGGTATCAAAGCCATGGAAGTATTCTAATAATTTATAAGAAGTTATTATTTAACACTTCTTGTTTAAACTCTTTGTTAATGGATTGGTTTAAAAAACGAAAAATTATTAAAAATATGTTAAAAGAACGGATAGATTTACCTGTTAATTAAGATTTATTAAATACTTGGACTATTCCTAAAGTAGATGTGCAAACTATTTATAAGTTAGGCACATTTGAAAGATTTGCTGGTAACACAACTGTTAAAACTACCGAATTAAGTTTTACCATGGCGAAAGAAAGTGATATTTTCCATCTTTTTACTCAAGATAATATTGATTACTATAAACATAAAGATTTTAATTATTTGCATATTGGATTAGTGCAAGTTGCTTTTAAGCCTTTAACTTTAAAAGGTTTGCCTGAATCTTTTATTGCTGCCTTAAGAGACGGTAGAAATTTAAATTGGAATAATTCTTTAATTGGTACAATTCAATCTAGTTTGGCTTATGGTGCTGTTTATTTTAACGTTTATCCAAATTTGAATGTGGCTTTATCCGATGTGAATGTTTTACAGTCTTTGATTTTAAATGTAAAAATTAATGGTTATAATTATTTACCTGGAACAGAAGTGATTTGTATTTGCACGAGAATTGTTTATCGACCTTTATATACTTTATCACCTAGATGTCGTATTGCTGACCAAAGTAATGAGACTGTCTTGTTTGAAAATAATTTTTCTAAATCTAAAATTATCACACGTAGATTAATTAAATGGGAAGAAATTAATTTCTCCGAAGAATGGATTATTGAGGAGGCAGCTGTCCCTCAGAATATTACTTGTGAAGAGATTTCTGAAATTTCCCAAACTTCGGATGGTACAGTTAGACTTCGTTTTAAAAATCATGATATTCCTAGAATTATTAATTCTTCTAGATTAACCAGATCGGTTTCTTCATATATTTCACCTGCTAGTTATCTAGTAGATATACCTTCTAGGGCATCTACTTCTCAGATTAGAGAAAATGCACCCCAGACTTTTGATCAACCAGTAAAACCAGCAATAATTATATTAGCAATATCTTTATCAGAATTTTTATTAACCTTGCAAATAGTGCTATACATTAACATTCTATGCACAGTAGTGAAAATCTGTTTATCATTAAAACTGTCAATATTCCATTCATAAATTTCACGACTGTTATAACTGTTGTTAAAAACATGTTTCCGTTCTTCATTCAAAACATCAACAGGAGTGGGCCTATTATAGTAATACATACGTTGAATAGGTTTATCAGCCCATTTAGTATTAATTCTACTAATAGAAAAATCATGCTTTGCTTGTTTGCTAATAAAATCTTCTTCTTTTGCAGATAAAATAGGTTGGGATTGTAAATCCAAATTAGTAACCCGAGAAGATAAATCAATACTTTTAGTATTACTATAACTATTATTATTATTACTATTACTATTATTACTATTACTATTATTAGTATTACTATTATAATTAGTATTACTGTTATTACTATTACTATTATTACTAGTATTATTATTACTATTATTATTATTACAATTACTATTATTATTATTACTATTACTATTATTACTATTACTAGTATTACTATTATTACTATTACGATTATTATTATTACTATTACTATTATTATTATTATTGTTACTATTATTATTATTACTATTACTATTATTACTATTACTATTATTACTATTATTATTATTATTACTATTACTATTGCTATTATTATTATTACTATTACTATTATTATTATTACTGTTACTATTACTATTACTATTATTACTATTATTACTATTATTACTATTATTATTACTATTACTATTACTATTATTATTTTTACTATTATTATTATTACTACTATTATTACTATTATTATTATTATTGTTATTATTATTATTTTTATTATTATTATTACTTTTACTATTATTATTATTACTACTATTAATATTAATATTATTATTATTATTGTTACTATTACTATTATTACTATTACTATTATTATTATTACTATTATTATTACTATTACTATTACTATTATTATTATTATTATTATTATTATTATTATTATTATTATTACTATTACTATTACTATTATTATTACTATTACTATTACTATTATTATTATTACTATTATTACTATTATTACTATTACTATTATTACTTTTATTATTACTATTATTATTATTACTATTATTCGGTTCTTTTCTTTCGCTTGTGATGGTCCGTTGCCTATGGTTTCGGACTGTGGGGCTAGGCTTACCTACTGGTGGGATGACAGTAGGTACCATCATGACTTGAGAAATTGGATCGTGATACTATCTATTATAGTGATATTGTTACATTATAGTATATATATATACTTACAATGTATACCAAATATCCTTACAATATACTATCTATTATAATTATATTTTTTCAAGTATTGAAATCTTATAGTGACTACTAATTTAATTTTCAATATATAATTATGTAAAGTAAATAGAATTAATTAAATGAATTATACAAAATTTATGGGAAAAAAATATAAGAAATACAAAGCCTTAATGAGTCTTTGACTTTATTAATATATTGATAAAATTTAAAACATACAAAGTTACAAAAAAACAAACTTACAATTAGTTATATATAATAAATTGTAATTTCTACGTATTTCGAATCATTTTCTCCAATTCATCTGTAGTAACATTAACAGAAATTGACTCATAATTTTTAAAATCAACTAATCTGTAATTTGGACTAGCTTGTGCCGAAGGATCTCCAATTGACATTATATCTTCAAGTTCTTCTTCTTTCGTATCTTGTGGTCTTCCTTTATTTCTTCTCAGTGATCTAATCAATCTCTGAGAAAAACTAAAATATTCATGGCAATGTTCCCCAATGAGTGTCGATTATCTTCAATCTTCTCCCTTTCTTGACTAAATACGCTCTCCGATGTAATAATTGACATTGAAATATTTAGCACATCCCTAGCCATAGTTGATAGTACTGGATATTGTTTTTG
Source organism: Solanum dulcamara (assembly GCF_947179165.1). Taxonomy (NCBI): domain Eukaryota; kingdom Viridiplantae; phylum Streptophyta; class Magnoliopsida; order Solanales; family Solanaceae; genus Solanum; species Solanum dulcamara. Next base: position 54,493,129 of record NC_077243.1, read on the forward strand.
ATTGTCCTTCCACTATTATGGTGTGCTGACACTATTTTGATCATAGGTCTCTAGGGCATGTCTCAAATAATAATTAAATTCGTCTTGATTTACGCTCAATTATGATGTAGGATGTATTCTATTCCAATCAGGTAAATTAGTAACACAATGGGCATGCATAACTTGTGCATATCTTTTAGAAGATGTGTAACACCCCCTAAAAACGATGTATATGATCTTCCAATTTTCGATAAAAATGATACAACTTCTGTATTTTTGACATAATGTTTCATAGGATGATCCACATTATGTGATTAAAATTTCTAAATAACCCCAACATCCTTACCTACAAATTTTATGAGACCATATTTTAAGTTTTGGGGGTTAAGTAGGTCAAATAAATTAATTATTGCAAGACATGGTGCTATGGCGAAATGGAGTATTTATAGAAGAAAAATCATATCTCACTATAGGATGCTCCAAATTGGTTAATTCTTGAACGACATGAAGTAGAATTCTAGAGCAACAATTCATATGAAGATACCAAATTTTAATGAGGAATTTATCTTGTTCAAACGTAGCTCCAAACTAGGGTATTCCATTAAAAGAAGGTTCATCTCACCAACCATGAAAAGATCTAAATTCATTTGACATCACCCATGATATCAATACTCCTCCATTTGATATCACCCATGACATCACAATTTTTCATTAAATTTTTAGATTTTTCTTTATAATTATTTTAATTATTGTTAGGTCCCTCCTTCACACCTATAAATACCCACATTATTTCACCATTTTGTTCATCATGCTTTCTCAAGCAACTCTCTCTATATACACTTTACTCATTTTCAAAATATATTTTTAGTTCTTAATAGTGTAGAAATACTATTCCAGTGATTCATATACTCCGGATAGTACACAAAATGCTCTGACAAGAAGAAAATGCTAGGATTCAAGAGTGTTTATTAAGTCCATCGATTTTGAGTAACACTTCGAATTCCAGGTATGTATAGTTTCAATGAGAGTATTCCTTCCACTCTCATGCCTAAAGTATTTTGATTATATGATAAATTATGTTTATTTATCCAATGTTTTTCAAGCTTTACTCTAAGGTATGTGAGTACTGATTCATGGATCATTTTATCCATCAAGCCCAAATGAATTATCAAAGTCTTCTATTTAATTCAAGTATAAAACTTTATGGGTTTTCATACCACGATTCCAAATGCATAGATTCTTAAGTATTTGAAGTTTAATTACCTATCTTATATTAGCGTATGTAAGGCTTCAATGAGAGTATTCATTCCACTCTAATGCCTAAAGTATTTTGAGTATATGATAAATTATGTTTATTTTCTTTAAACTTTACTCTAAGTTATGTGGGTGTTTATCCATGAGTTCTTCCACCCATGTAGTCCAAAAAACTTTCAACTAAATCTCTTGATTTCAAATAAGATTTTCTTATGGGTAATTCTTATTTACTTAATAACATGAATCATAGTTAAAGTAATGATTATTGGTCTATTTTGATGCAAAATAATTTCATATGTATGAATTGAAGGTTTGCAAGTAATTTTTCTATTTATCTCTTTAAAGGTTCTTGAAATTCATTGTGGGTTGTTCAAAGCATGATTTTTAATTAATGGATTCCAAAGTATTTATGCATAATTTCAGTTACATACATGTTTGAAAGTTGAAGTGATTTGAACCCACCTAGTTTTACTATATTTTCAATGAAGTTTGACTTGAAAGCTTTGACTCCAAATAAATATTTATGAAAGTAATGTCTATGTATGAAATAAAAGAATAATTAAATGATATGAATGATGGATTCTTTATGCAATAAGGATAATTCTTGCATATTTGAATAACCAAATATTTTAATCAGTTATTCCATCGAATATGACATTTTAAATTCTCAAGCTATATGCTATAAATATTTTGAAGTATTAAACTATTTCGTGGGATTGACTTAGCATCGAATGGGGCATTGAGGTGGGATTTGGTACGGGAATCCTAGTAGCAATCCCTTGTCTCATTAACTATGTGCCAACATAAGAGCCCTTGTAGGCTTATGCTAATGGATCCATGAAATCCCTTAAAGTTAACGTTAAAGAAATGAATGAAGTTGATGGAATTTTACCCGGTAAGTAGTCTCCCCGGCTAACGTAGGGGGTTATGTTGAATTTCATGTAACATCTCACATGGTCTTAAATGTCGGTTATAGTCATTTTCAAATAAAATGAATATTTTAAAGGATATCTATATGATTGATTATACATGCATTGCATTACGTTTCATATTACATAAATGTTTTAATGTTTCCTCAATGTTCATGCATGCTTACATACTTAGTACATTGAAAGTACTAATGCATACTCTTTTGCCTACATGATATCACCATGTAGGGACCAGTGCTCCTCCTCGTTCTCCTCTACGTGGCTAGTTGAGATTTTGTTTGAAGACTACTTTTGGTGAATTCCCCTATTCCGAGAATAATACTCCTTTATCTTTCTAACTTATGATATATTGAGATCTTTAGACACTTACTATGGCATTTCTTTCTATTATGATTAAGGGTGAGATAGGGACTTGTCTTATCCCCGTTAAATCTAAAAGTTAGAGGTATTGTTGGACATATGTAAGTTGAAGATTTACTATTATGATTTCTGCTTGTTTATTTATTGTCATTACCTATGAAATACTAAAAAATGCTAAGAGGATTGTTTGAGGTACTTTTGGGTTTTCTCATTCGCAATGTCATGTCTAGGACCTAAGCTTGGGTCATGACAAACTTAGTATCAGAGCCTGAGGTTTTGAATGGTCCTCGAAGTCCAACATACCGCGTCAAATGGGATCTTTTTCATGGTTGTGAAGTGCGCCATAACTATGAATAGGAGACAATGATACATTTAGGAATGTTTTCACTTCTTTCAAATTTATGTCGTGCCTTAGAGTGTCCTAAGCTTTCCTTTAACTAACGACCCATTTCATGTTCTCTAGATAATGACTCATGGAAGAACACCTCCAAAAGCAAGGGTTGACGATGAGTACCAAGCTCCGCCGAGTATTGCAATATCATTATATTGTTGACTTAAGTCGTAGACAACCAAGGGAATCAAGGTGTTCCTCCTCCCCAAATGCAAAATCTGGCCTCTAGGATTCGGTATTTCCAAAGGATGAATCTGCGTGAGTTCGATGGGTCTAAACTAGATGAGGACCCTATGGAGTTCATTGATGAGGTGTACCGGATTGTAGCTATCATGGGTGTGCCACCTAATGAGAAGGCCGAGCTAGTGGCCTATTAACTCAAAGGTATGGCTCGAGTATGGTGCGAACAATGGGTTGTTGAGAGAGATAAAGAAATGGGGCTGATAGGATGGGAAGAGTTCAAAGGTGCCTTCCTAGACCGCTTCTTCCCATTGGAGCTAAGTGAGGACAAAATCCAAGAGTTCATCAACCTCCTTCAAGGAAGTATGAGCATGAAGGAGCATGCTCTCAAATTCACTAAGTTATCAAAGTATACACCCTTCATGGTCTCCAACCCAAGATCTAGGATGAGCAAGTTTATTTCTGGTGTCTCAAGTTTGGTGTCCAAGGAGGGAAAATGACCATGTTGGTCAAGGAGATGGACATCTCTCTGTTAATGACTTACGCAAAACAAATTGAAGAAGAGAAGTTGAGAGAGAGATCAAAAGAGGTTCAAAAAGGCTAGAGCGGATGGTGGAGGGTTTAACCCTCAAAGGTCCGGTTATGGTAACAATGGCAAAGGCCAAGGTGGGCAAAGGTTTGTGGGACAATGTTCCACTAATACTCCTCCTCCAAGGTTCAACAAGGACAAGGGTGCTAAACCAATGGTTCCAAGAGAGAATGTTGTTGCTCAAACTTTCCCCGTTTACAAGAAGTGTGGAAGGACTCACAAAGGGGAATGCTTAGCCGGCTCCAATGCATGCTTTAAGTATGGCAAGCTAGTCCACCATGCTAAGGATTGTATAGATGGTGGTGGTAGGACTCAAGGACAAATTGCTCATGGTCTATAAGCCTAAGGAGGTGTCTGTAACAACCCCTAAAATGTTGTATGTCGGTATTTTAATTCTCGACGAAAATAATACAGCCTCTGTATTTTGGGCATAACTTTTCATAGGATGGTCCAAATTAGGTGATTCAAATTTCTGGGTAATCACAACATCCTTACCTACAACTTTCATGAAGAACATAACTTTAAATTCGGAGTATAAGTAGGTCAAATAAATTAATCTTTGCAAGATATAGTGCTGTGACGGAATTGAGTGTTGATAGAAGAAAATTCATATCTCACTATAGGTTGCTCCAAATTAGTTGATTCTTGAACGATATGAAACTAGACTTCCATATCTACAATTCTTATAAGACACCAAATCCTAATAAGGAATTTATCTTATTCAAACGCAGCTTCAAAAACAAGTATTCTGTTAAAAAGAACTCATCTTACCTACCATGGAAACATCTAGATGCATTTGACATCATGCATGACATAAATTGTCCTCCATTTAACATCATCCATGACATAAATATATTCCATTAAATTTTCAGATTTTTCTTTATAATTATTTTATTTATTGTTAGGTCCCTCTTTCCACCTATAAATACCCACCTTATTTCCTCATTTTATTCATCAAGCTTTCTTAAGCATTTCTTCTCTCTATATACTTCTTCTCAAATATAGTTTTAGTTTTAGTAGTATAAAAATACTACTCCAGTGATTCTTATACTCTGGGTAGTACACAAAACGCTCCGGCGAGAAGAAAAGGCTAGGGATCCAAGAGTGTTCCAATTCGGAGTAAAGCTTCGGATTTAAGGTATGTAAGGCTTTCATAGCATTGGATTGAGTTCGTCCATGCGCCCAATATTTAAATTTATTATAATTGAGTTATAGTTGAGTTTTATCCAAATCTTGAATTCTAAATGAAATAATTCTTCTTCTATTGAGTTTGATATATTTATGCATTAATATTATTATTATTGTTATCTCTCATATTATTGGAATTATTGTTCATGGCTACTTTCCCATGAATCCTAATTGATTTGATGTTCATGAATATTTTTACACATATTTTGAGTAAAGATGTTGGCTTTTTAATATTTTCATTGATAAAAAGAGTGATATGAATTAATACTATATATGTATTTTATTGAGTTTTGAAAGAGCAAAAGAATTGAGTTTAAATGATTTTTGAGTAAATGATGTTTTGAGCAAGATGTTTTGATGAGATGTAAATGATGTTTTCGAAGTATAATAATTGATGAAGAGGTAATGAGATGAGTTTGATGATTTAAATTAAAGTCCAATGAGACTAGATGATGAGTTTAATATGAGCACATATTTTGGGAGTAGTATTGAGCACCGAGTTGGGTAAGAGTTTAATTGACTCAAACCCCAGAACTACGTAGCCAGCGTAGGATGGAGGCTATGCCTCTTAAGTCCCAAAAAGAGGACTTTGATGAGTGGATCCAAGATGGTGATGTCCTTTACCCTGGCAAGGTATTGGATGGATGTGGCAACGACATCGCTTCGTTGTATCATTGCTAGCTCATAAGTGATGGTTGTCGGTTAGAAAAACTCCCAACTGAGTAAGCATTGCTTATTACTATTATTTTTATTATTATATTTTAAACTTGCATTACATATTCATGTTGAGATGATGTTGAGTTCTGAGCTGAGTTTTCTTGAGAGGAGCTTCTTGATATCTGTCCTTACCTTCCTGCCATTTTACATACTCGTACATTCCACGTACTGACGTCATTCGACCTGCATCGTTTTATGATGCAGATACAGGTGTTAGAGATCCTCAACAGGCGCATCGTTGAAGATCATTTCTTTTCAGCTATTTGGTGAGTCCTTCTTGTATTCGAAGGAACTCCTTATCCTTTTATTATTGTTGAGTGTGATGTTTCTTTTGAGGTAGCCATGGATATGTCATTGGCACCATCTAAGAGTATTAGAGGCTTCATAGACAGAGTCTGATGATGTAATCGGAGTAGTTCTCCTTAGAAACTACTTCTTATAAGAATTATCTATTTTTCCTTTGATTATGACAAGCCCACATTAGTATTCTTAAGTCTTCCGCTGATGAATAAATAAGAAATGAGACCAAGTGGTTCTCTCGGAAGCCAGAAATGGTTTCTGAGTGCCGGCCACGCCTAGGGTACCCTCTCGGGGCGTGACAGTGTCCAACGCACCAAGCTTTTTTACGCCTTGCATGGGAGACGAGAGGTTAAGGACGCACCCAATGTCATTACCGGTATGTTAAAGGTCTTTGCTTTTGATGTGTATTCACTATTAGATCCGGGTGCAAATTTATCATTTGTTACTCCATTCCTTGCTAATAGGTTTGATGTGTCACTCGAAATGTTATTAGAGCCCTATTTGGTGTCTACCCCCGTTAGTGAGTCAGTCATTTCTAAAAAGGTCTATAGGGGTTATCCCGTGTCTATCTTGCATAAAGTTATTCCTTATGATCTCATTGAGCTTGACATGGTAGATTTTGATGTCATTCTTGGGATGGATTGGTTACATGCATCTTATGCTTCCATAGATTGTAGGACTCATCGAATCAAGTTCTAATTTCCAAATGAGTCTGTTATTAAATGGAAGGGTCGTGATTCGGTGGTGAAGGATAAATGCATTTCTTATTTTAAGGCCAGAAAAATGATTTCTAAGGGTTTTGTTTACCACATTGTGAGGGTTAGTGATGTTGACTCCGAAATTCCTCCTCTTTAGTCGATTCCCATAGTCAATGAGTTCTATGATGTCTTTTCTGATGACCTTCCCAGTGTCCTTCCTGAAAAGGAAGTTGATTTTGGTATCAATCTCCTTCCCGATACCCAATCTATCTCTATTCTTCCTTATCGGATGGCTCCGATAGAATTGAAAGAGTTGAAGAAACAATTAAAAGACTTGTTAGAAAAGGGGTTTATAACACCAAGTATTTTGCCATGGGGTGCTCCCGTGTTATTTGTGAGAAAGAAGGATGGGTCACTTCGAATGTGCATAGACTACCGATAATTAAATAAGATGACCATTAAGAACAAGTACCTACTCCCTAAAATAGATGACTTGTTTGATCAATTACAAGGGGAAAGTTACTTCTCCAAGATCGACCTTTGGTTCGACTATTACCAACTACAGGTGAGGGAGTGTGACATTCCCAAAATGGCTTTCCAAACAAGGTATGGTCACTTCGAGTTTATGGTGATGAGTTTTGGGTTGACAAATGCGCCGGCGGCGTTCATGGACTTGATGAATAGGGTGTTCAAACCTTAACTTGATACTTTTGTGGTGGTCTTCATTGATGATATTTTTATTTACTCTTAGGGTGAGGAAGAATATAAAAATCACTTGAGAGTTATGTTGCAAATATTTAGGGATAGATAATTATTTGCAAAATTTAGTAAGTATGAATTTTCATTGAAGGAGGTGGCATATCTTGCTCACGTAGTGTCTAGTGATGGGATCAAGGTTGATCCTATGAAAATGGAGGCAGTCAAGAATTGGCCTAGACCGTTGTCTCCTTCAGACATTAGGAGTTTCTTGGGTCTAGACGGGTACTATAGAAGGTTCATTGAAGGATTTTCTTCCATCTCATCTCCTATGATAAAATTGACCCAAAAAAAGCCAAATTTATATGGGCGGATGAGTGTGAGAAGAGTTTTTAGACCTTGAAAGATTGACTTACCTCCGCTCCTATTTTGACTCTACCAGAAGGATTAGAAGGCTTTGTAATTTATTGTGATGCTTCAAATATTGGTTTAGGTTGTGTCTTAATGCAAAACGGCAAGGTCATAGCCTATGCTTCTAGACAATTAAAGGTGCATGAGCGTAACTACCCTATCCATGACCTTGAATTGGCGGCCATTGTTTTTGCTCTGAAGATTTGGAGGCATTACCTCTATGGGGTGCATGTGGATGTGTATACCGATGATAAAAGTTTTCAATATATGTTTACCCAAAAGGACCTTAATCTAAGACAAAGGAGGTGGCTAGAACTCATTAAGGACTTGACATGAGTGTGCACTATCATCCGAGTAAAGCCAATGTGGTTGTCGATGCACTTAGTAGAGTATCTATGAGGAGTATGGCTCATGTGGATGAAGGAAAGAGGGAGTTGGTGAAAGATGTTCACCAGTTTGCTAGATTAGGGGTGAAGTTGTGTGGTACTGATGATGGTGGTATGGTTGTTCAAAATAGGTCTGAATCCTCTTAGGTGGTGGATGTTAAATCAAAGCAAGATATTGACCAGACGTTTATCGAGTTAAAGAAGTTGGTGAAGGAAAAGAAAAAAGAGGTATTTTCCTAAGGGGGAGATGGGGTGCTATACTACCAAGGTCGTCTATATGTTCCAGATGTTGATGTACTAAGGAGTTTGATCTTGATGGAGGCTCATAATTCTACATACTCCATTCATCCCAGTTCGACAAAAATGTACCGAGACTTAAAAGAGTTCTATTGGTGGGATGGCATAAAGAAAGACATAGCAAGGTTCGTGTCCAAATGTTCAAATTGCCAACAAGGGAAGGCCGAACATCAAAGGCTGGGTGGCCTAGCCCAAGACATTAAAATCCCTACTTGGAAGTGGTAAGATGTGAATATGGATTTTGTAGTGGGTTTGCCTCATACCCAGAAGCGTTATGACTCGATTTGGGTAATTGTTGATAGAATGACTAAGTCGGCTCACTTCTTATCGGTTAAGACTTCCTATAGTGTCGAAGACTATGCCAAGTTGTATATTTGGGAGTTTTTGAGGTTGCATGGTGAGTCGTTATCCATTATTTCGGATTGTGGTACCCAATTCACTTCTCACTTTTGGAGATCATTTCAAAAGGGCCTCGGTATAAGGTAAAATTGAGCACCACATTCCATCCTCAAATGGATGGGAAAGACAAAAGGACGATTCAAACACTAGAGGATATGTTAAGGGCTTGTGTGTTGGAGTTTAAAGGAAATTGGGATAATCATCTACCGCTCATCGAATTTGCCTATAATAATAGTTACCACTCAAGTATTGAGATGGCGCCGTTTGAGGCTTTGTATTGGAGACGATGTAGATCCCTGGTTGGTTGGTTCAAAGTAGGTGAGATGAACTTGTTGGGCCCCGATTTGGTACTTGATGCTTTAAAGAAGGTGAAGATCATTACAAAAAGGTTGAACACGACTCAAAATCATTGAAAGTCCTATTCCGACACTAGAAGAAGGGATCTTGAGTTTAATGTAGACGATTGGGTGTATCTGAAGGTTTCACCCATGAAGGGTGTGGTTCGGTTTGGTAAGAAAAGGAAATTGAGACCTAGGTATGTAGGGCCTTATAGAATCATGAGATGTGTTGGCAAGGTTGTATATGAGTTGGAGTTGCCATTGGAAATGGCCATGGTTCATTCGGTGTTCCATGTGTCTATGTTGAGAAAATATATGGGTGATCCTAGTTCCATGTTTTCTTTGAGAGTAGTGAATGTTGAAGAAAATTTGACCTACGAAGAAGTTCCTGTTGAAATTTCGGACCGATAAGTTAAGAGATTGAGGAACAAAGAAGTTTCTTCTGTTAAAGTCCTTTGGAGGAATCAACAAATCGAAAAATCTACATGGGAAGCGGAAGAGGATATGATTAAGTGATACCCTCATCTTTTTCCCTCTATCCAAACCTAAGGTATTAAGTTGTCCTTGCTCAATTACTTGAAATCCTTGCATTTCAACTTTTTTTGTCATATGGATGCAAAATTATGAAATATGTTTCGAACGATGTTTTAAATTGCACTATTGCATTAATGATGGGTTGTTGGTTTACACTCTACTCTACTCAAGCTAAGTCTTTCCTCATTCGAGGACTAATGTTCCCAAGGGGGAGATAATGTAACACCCCCTAAAAACGTTGTATATGATGTTCTAATTCTCGATAAAAATAATACAATTTTAGTATTTTGGGCATAACTTTTCATAAGATTGTTCAAATTAGGTAATTCAACAAATCGAAAAATATACATGGGAAGCGGAAGAGGATATGATTAAGTGATACCCTCATCTTTTTCCCTCTACCCAAACCTAAGGTATTAAGTTGTCCTTGCTCAATTACTTGAAATCCTTGCATTTCAACTTTTTTTGTCATATGGATGCAAAATTATGAAATATGTTTCGAACGATGTTTTAAATTGCACTATTGCATTAATGATGGGTTGTTGGTTTACACTCTACTCTACTCAAGCTAAGTCTTTCCTCATTCGAGGACTAATGTTCCCAAGGGGGAGATAATGTAACACCCCCTAAAAACGTTGTATATGATGTTCTAATTCTCGATAAAAATAATACAATTTTAGTATTTTGGGCATAACTTTTCATAAGATTGTTCAAATTAGGTAATTCAAATTTCTGTATAAACCCAATATTATTACCTACAACTTTTGTAAGACCATATTTTATGTTTCTGAGGTTAAGTAGGTCAAATAAATTAATTTTTACAAGACATGGTACTGTGATGAAATGGACTATTTGTAGAAGCAAAATCATATCTCACTGTAGGATGCTCCAAATTAGTTGATTCTTGAACGATATGAAAGTATACTTCTAGAGAAACAATTCCTATGAAGATACCAAATCCTAATGAGGAAAATATCTTGTTCAAACGCAGCTCCGAAAATATGGTGTCTTCATATGAATTGTTTCTATAAAAGTATACTTTCATGTCGTTCAAGAATCAATCAATTTGGAACATCCTATAGTGAGATATGATGTTTCTTCTACAAACACTCCATTTCGTCACAGCACCATGTCTTGCAACAATTAATTTATTTGACCTACTTAACCTCTGAAACTTAAAATATGGTCTCACAAAAGTTGTAGGTAATGATGTTTGAGTTATTAAGAAATTTGAATCACCTAATTTAGACCATCCTATTAAAAGTTATGTCCACAATACAGAAGTGATATTATTTTCATTGAGAATTGGAACATCATATACAATATTTTTAGGGAGTGTTATAGGGGAGAGCTCAATTTTTAAAGAATTAATAGCAGCGGTATTGTTAGATGTATTATAAAAAGAAATACATAAAACTTTGTATTGAAGACCATGATGTTTTGCAACCGTTGATATAAAATTAAAAATAAATTGTACAGTATATTTTCGGTCTTCATTATATTAAAATGCTAAAGTACGTTTTTGCATGACAAAATCTCTATCTATCCAATGATAAGTAATAGTTAAATAATCATTTTTATTTATAGCACAATCAAAATCAGAAGTAAGTGAAATTCTACATGGAATATTTGTCAATAACCAACGTAAATAATATGCATATTGTCCATGAAGTCTAAAAATATCTAACCTACAAGTACTTCTAGGAATACCTTTAAACATGGGATTATAAACTGATTGTATATAATGAATAAAAGCATTAGAAGAAGTAAATGAAAAAGGTAGACGGCCCAAAGTTATAATTTTTGCTAGCTAGATCTTCACGATACCTCATTTTATTATACATCCCAATTAATTTTCTGACTTGTGGGTTTAATCTACCTTGAATTGGTCCAGTAGGACCCCCAACTTGTTGTATTTGCTCTCTCCAACCAGTATGCTGATTATCTAGATATCTAATCAGTTGACCTGTCCCATCTTTACTACCTCCGGTCTTATGCTCAAAAACTGTTTGGCAAACTTTACATTGAACTTTAGTTGTTCCGACTATGCATTCAAAATAATGTTATACTAAACTAGTTTTTTTTTACAGATCATAGAGGAAGATTACCAATTCTAAATTGAGCACTATCTATATCAATATAAGGATTAGTTGGTGTATCCTCCTCATCATTATTATCATTATCATTATTATCTTGTTCTGTTTCTATTTCAACTTCATTTGGTTCTTCTATACCGTAAGTTTCTTGATATTTATATTCATTCATATCATGTGCACCTACACCTATTTCTCCAAATTTACTAGGTCGTGCTTCAGGCATACGAGAATAACTTATATTTGTACTACCTCTACCAAAATCATTTTTTCCCTTACTACCAGTACTACCTCTGGAACACAATTTTTTAATATTTTGACCTACTTTATTTTAATTTATCCGTTATACAAATTAAAATAATAAAAATTATAAACACAAAAATTAAATATTTAAATATACTAGAATTAATTTACTAAATAAAAGCAAGAGAAGGAACAATTAAATCAAATTACTGAAATCAAACAAAGAATCGTAAAATTGATGAAATATTGAACACGTGAAAGTTGAAAACTTCCACTTGATGTTGTTAATTGCAAAAAAATAATAAAAGATTGTTATCACTTAAGAGAGAATTGAGAAATTGAGAGAGAATTAGATGATTGTTGGTGGAAAAATAATAAGTAAATGTTGTAGGTACTTATAGAAAAAAATATTGGTTAATAATTTTTTTTTAAAAAATTATATTTTGGGCCACTTTTCAAAAAGTGACCCGACAGTCAAATCAATTTAAATAATTTTTTCTTTTTCCCTTATCGGGCCGGTCAATAGGTGGGCTGCGTATCAGTCCCTTACCGGACCGGGCTTATTGGTCCCTTACCGGATCGATCTTACTGATTTTTCTCCAAAAAATAACCGGACCGACTCATTCTATTAAGAGTGGGCCGGCTACTAGTCCGGCCTTATCGGTACTAGTCCCTTAGTGGGCCGGCCACCGAATGGACCGACCCAATTGACAGGTTTAAGTTAAATGCACTTTCTCCACTCAAATCCTCGAAAAGATATATAATATATAGTATCTAAATAATATTAGGACTTTGTTACTAATCTCATGAAGACCTATATTAAGTGATGATTGTAAAATAAAAAAATAAACAAATGTAATAATTAAGACTAGTGTCTAAAAGATATATAATTAATAATTGAAATTTGAATAACTAAAATTTACACATTAAGTACAAACAAATGAATCCCTAATTTCTTTAATCTTTTTTCATCACCACTTGCTTTAGAATAGTAAGTTGGACTTTTAGGATATATATGTATATTTGATGTGAACAATCAAATAATCCTTTAAATTTATACAAGCATCTTGTGTAGTACCAGTCTTTGGTTACATCACTAGTAGAAATAAAATTTTGTTCTATTAAATATTGAAGATGGAAAAAAAGAAACATCGGAAATAATTCTGTCATCCAAAGTTGAACTTATCTACTATTTATTTTCTATTTTTTAAATTTAAACTCATATTTGGCATCTCGGCAGTCAACTCTATTATTTTTATATAGTTGTACATATTCTAAGAATTTATAAGTATCCTCTTTTAAAAAATTCAAGCAGTTCTTATATATATTAGTACTTCATTTTAAAATAAAAATAGAATTCATTGTATTTGATGAGAATACAATAGATGCAAATTTTAATCATAATTAATTAAGGTAGGAAGCGATCAAGTTGACATTTCCAATTAAGTGAACATGTCATTTGATTTTGCATCACTCCCACTAGAAGATACAAAAATCCAAGAAAGAAAGGGTGTTGAGGGGAGAAATGTAATTTGCTCAAATTTGTGGGCTCATATTACAATTTACAGACAAGAATAGAAAAATCAACCGAATAAAGAAAATCAAAGTATGAATATGTCTTGGTTTAAGAAAAATTAAAATATATACGTCTTCCATTCTAATCTATCATCTTTTTCTTAGTTCTCTACACTATAAACCTTCTTCGACTCCTCCCTCTTCTTCATCAACGTAACCGGAGGGGATGGCTGCTTCGTCGTCTCCATTGAATCGCAGGTTATCAAAAGGTTCATTAATAAAACCAACAATTGTAGCTTTGATAACTTCAACTTTGGTAATATTCTACATATTTTCTACTTCAAGATTAATTCTCCTACATCCTCATCAAACCTGGATTCACAATTTAGATTCTTCTTCTTCATCACCCAAACTAAGAGTTTTTGTTGTTGATCATCATAATAAGCCAAAACAAGATGAAGATACTATTACTGATCATCTTTTATTAGCAAACACTAGCAGTTTGCCTTTGCCAGAGCCATTTCCAATTGCTAACGCCCATGATCACGACCATTTAACTAAATCAAAGCTTCAACTTGGTTCTTCAAGAGGTGAGTAGTACTTTTACCACTATCTATATTATATATCTCGCCTTAATGATATTCTTAGTTAAATATACTAGCAGTCGGCTTGGCCTAGGCGCGCGCTTGTTAACTTATGACAATTTTTTCATCATTTCATAAATATTTTAGATACATCAAGACAAGTTTCATAATTGAACTCTACAATATAAATTTTGGATTACTAAACTCAAGATTTATGTATTAAATTTGGACTGAGGGATCAATTTGTTGTTTCTCTTTCTTATGTACCTATTTTCTTTTCTTATTATAAACTGGGGGAGAAAATGCCTATATATATTCATGTTGGACTGGTCTAAAGAAGTGAACGATATTGGAATTAAGATTTGTAGAAAGAAGTGAACGATATTGGAATTAAGATTTGTAGTTAGTCTCTAAATTTTGACACCTGAGTGAGTTGCCAATTCTAACTGATGAAAGGTACAAGCAAATAGCACGTTTTCTATAATCTTATATATTATGTCTCTTCATATCCATTCAGTTTTCTACCCATCATTAGTATTTGGATCTCACATGCATGATAGATGTGGCAGCTTCTCTGGAAAATAAATATATACCGACTTGTAGATATGGAGAGAGCACGAAATATATCTTCCATATATGCACAACTTTGAGAATATCTCAAATGAGATGGATCTAACTGTAATTTTACTAGCTTTAAGCCAAAATTCAAGTGCTCCTTGCGTTTCATATTATGTGACAATTGACAACCTTTAAATTTTTAGTCTTCTCGAAAGAATATCATATTATAATTATAAATAATTTAATTTTAAAACTCACCTTTAAATTTTTAATGAGATTATTTATAGCCACACAATTTCTAAGAATTATTATACACCATAGATTCAAAATTTTTTATTTTTTTCTTAAACGCCATATCAAATTAAAATGTGTCGAATAAAATAGGACGGATAAAGGATTGTTTTTCCCTTGGATTGTGGGAGGGGCACATAGAGAAAGGCCCGAGTATAAATAGTATATACCTTAAATATTTACACCAAATAAATAAATAATATGTGTTTGTACTTTATACTAATATTTTATCACTTACTATAATTATTACTCTGTTTATCTTAATTAATGTGACACCATTCAATTAAATATAAAATTTAATAAATAATTTTTCTTAAAAAAAATTATGTTCTAAACTATATCATAAATATCTATGTAGTGGTACTTATAAACCATCTCAAGTAAAATCTAAATTGGAAACGTCAGTTAAAGTGATATATATTCATAGGTTTATTATTTAGTTGCTATAAATTTCTATGATTTGAAAAAAGTATATCTGTTAATTTCTTTAATTGCTTAGAGAAGAATGAAGACGTAAAAGACATAAATTTGAAGTTGGGGGAAGCAGCTAGCAGGCCGTACTTCATCTTATCTGTTATTCGTCTCCTTTAATTTAATATTACTCTCCATCCAATTTTATGTAATATCGTATGATTTGATATAATGTTTAAAAAAAATTATAATTTAATATAATTTTTAAATATTTATGTGATTATAAATTATTTAATTAAGAATCAAAAAAAATTAAAATTAAATTATTTTTAATTATAATAAAATTAAATTCTTTTTAATACTAATTAAAAAAAAGTTGCCAAATAAAATATGACGAAGAAAGTCATCAATAGTTAATTATATCATTTTCATACTTCAACTTTTTTTTCTACTTCAGCTTCAGCAGTGAGTATGACCGGGGGACGGCTACCTAGAATATTCTCCATCCTTCATATCCTTCATTAATATATTAGTTCACCTTTTAGAAAATTATTCTTTTAAGAATATGAGATTCCCTTTATTTCATTTTACGTCCAATCTTTTTTTTTTTTTGGTTATTGTTAATTTCTGATGTTTTTGTATTTTCGAAAGTTTTTAATATTTATGTTATTCGTGCTAACATGATTATATAGCCATATAAATGTCATAAATTGTTAACATAACAAGTTTTAGAGCCACATTTATTTAAAACTATAAGTATTAAAACAATTATTTTTATATTTTTCATGTCCAGATAAATTCACATCAAATGGAATGGAGTATATCCTTTCATGAGTTGTATACATCGATTTGACATTTATTAATATCTTTTTTAAAATTTGAATGTAGAAAAAGGGCGTTTCAATTCATTAAAAGTAAAATTTGGCGTTCAAAAAGTATTAACAAGAACGAATTTCGTCCGTCAATTTAAGCTAAATTTGTAGGAATTTCGAGTATTTACTCAGAGTCAGGGAAAATGAGTATCAGATGAGAATTTGTGTTATCGCTATTTTAGAATATTTAATGAGTTTATTTCATACTTTTTTCTTACAAAATCTTAAAAATATTACTCAATTGTGAAGTAGTAGTAAAATGGAAAAATTATATATTCTTTATGCCCATTTGGTTAGAAAAGTGGTCCTAATGATCACCCCAAAACTCAGAAATAGCATGTCTCGATCAGAAGGAAATTATAGACAAGTTTTCACCTTGAGCAACTATGCTGATGTGTAATGGTATACTAGTCAGGGCCGACTCTAAATTTTCTTTAATAATGTTGTTGGAGTATAAAATTTGAAATCAAAATACGTGAGATTAAAATTTTTAATTTTATTTTTATTATAAAAAAATTATTTCTATTAAATATAAATAAATTTCTCTGCATATCTAACGAATAATAATTTTTTTTATGATAAATTTTAGAATATTCAAATTATTAATATACTTCATTTTATTCTCCGTTCAATAAAATTATAATTTATATTTTCTTTTCTCATAATTTTTAGTATTACTCTTATAGTTGAAGCACTATTTATGACATTTTCTCCAATTTTTCAACTAGAACAACTATGCTGATGTGTAATGGTATACTAGTCAGGGCCGACTATAAATTTACTAAAATAATGATTTGGGGTCCTGCGATTTTCCAAAGATGTGTTTTGTATATAGTACTTTTTTTAAAATAAAAAACTTATGCACTATTAAATTTGAAGAGAAACTTTTGAGGAAAAGTAAATAACTATTTATAATTTAATGTGGAAATGTTATAATGATTGAGAAATGAAATAATTTTAAAAAAATTGTAATATCCTTTTTTTATTTGGTTAACTATTTTGTTTGCTCACTCGTATCCTAATAAGTAATAACAACTGGCATGGACCCACATTTTTCTTTATCTTTTTTATTCCCCCTTCTACTTTTTCCTCTTATTTTTATTAAATATTCTGAAATCTAACCAAACATTCTCTATTCAGTTAAATTATTGCAGTGTAATATTATTTTGATATTATTATACTGACAACAAATTTTTGAGTCTATTTTAATATTATATTTTATTATATTTTTGTATTAAAAATTTAATATGCTTACTTCATGAGTATATATACTCTTATTTTAGTTATTATTAAATTTATTCAATTTAAATATGTCAAACTATTGCAGTGTAATATTATTTTGATATTATTATATTGACAATAAATTTTTGAGTCGAATTTTATTATTTTAATATTATATTATATTATATTTTTGTATTAAAAATTTAATATGCTTACTTCATGTGTATATATACTCTTATTTTAGTTATTATTAAATTTATTCAATTTAAATATGTCAAACAGATAAAGATGAATTGGCATCTAAAAGAGATATAAATTTCATGTTTCAAAAAACATTTCGGGCCCCTTTGTAAATTTTAACTTTAGGCCCTCTAACTTGTAGAATTGGTCTATACTATTATATATATTTAGTTAGCAGGTGTTCATCATTATAATACATATACTATAAAACATACATATTGTTTTTTCCTTTCAGAAAATTTGGTTCAGATCAACAAAGAGATTTTTCATGACAAGGATCTGTTCGAGGAAGAATACAAGGAAATGAATAGAAGCTTAAAGATATATGTGTATCCCCACAAGAAGAATGACCCTTTTGCAAATGTGTTATTGGCAGTTGACCATGAACCATCAGGGAACTATGCAAGTGAGAGTTATTTCAAGAAAGCCCTTTATAAAAGTCATTTCATCACAAGCGACCCCAAAGAAGCTGATCTTTTTTATCTTCCATTTTCTATAGCAAGTCTAAGAAATGACAAGAGAGTTGGGGTTGGTGGGATACAAGATTTTGTGAAAGGATATATAGTTGAGATTAGTGACAAATACCCGTATTGGAATAGGTCAGGAGGGGCTGATCATTTCTATGTTGCTTGTCATTCTGTTGGAAGGTCCGCAATGGAGAAAGCTATTCATGTCAAGTTAAATGTTATTCAAGTCGTTTGCTCTTCAAGTTACTTCCTATCTGGTTATCTTCCTCATAAAGATGCTTCCATTCCTCAAATTTGGCCTAGAAAAGGACTATCCCCTACAAATGCTCCTTCGCAGAGGTGCGTGAATTTCTTTCTCAACCCCCCCCCCCCCTCCCCCCCATTTTTTCTTTTCTTAAATATATTTTAGTTTTATTATACTCTGACGCCTTTTTAGTATGTTCTAAACAGAATCATGTCCTTCTATATTTAAAAATAAATTTTACGTTTTCAACTTAATTACTCTTAATGATATGTTCTTATAGATAATAGTAATATTTAAACCATATGTTTAAAGGATATTTTTTATATGTGAAGTTTTTCTTTCTTAACTTCATATGAAATGTGTTAGAAGTCTTTTTTTTTGAGTGTTTGACTGTCAACTTAAAGTCATTTTGTGCTTAAAATAAATTTCAATAAATAATTGAATTTGTTTGGATGACTATATCTTAAGCAGTTTACTTAAAATAAATTCATCCAAACAGGCTCTTAATAACATAGTTAGGGAAACACAGTCATATAAAATTAAAAAGTTCAGATTTTATACATTAATCAATGTATTTTTTTACACCATTAGATCATCTAAATAATACCGAAAGGTAATTGATTAGTCTTCTTAAAATATGAGATTTAAATTCTTGTAAATAAGATAACTTCTTGGTGTAAAAGATATATGATACTAATGGTGTATATTCTTTAAACTCAGAATTACCTTATTTTTTCATCTTAATGATTCTCAGAATGTCATTGTGATTCTTTTTTATTTTATTTTAATTTGTTTGGAAACATGAAAGTTCAGGAAAAAGTTAGCTTTTTTCGCGGGAGCAATGAATTCCAGAGTACGTGAAAACCTAGTTGAAACATGGAAAAACGATTCAGAGATCATCGTCCACCGCGGCCGCATGAAAACGCCCTACTCAGAGGCATTATTGGACAGCAAATACTGCATTCACGCTAAAGGTTTTGAGATTAACACTGCCCGAATTGGAGACGCCCTATACTACGGTTGCGTTCCAGTGATATTGGCCGACCATTATGATCTCCCATACGCTGACATTCTCAATTGGGAAAGTTTCTCTGTCCTTGTTTCATCCCTTGATATTCTAAAACTGAAGAAAATTCTTCAAGAAATAGAGTACCATCACTATGTGAAGCTTCAAAACAATGTAATGCAGGTGCAAAAGCATTTTCAGTGGAACTCTTTTTCCAAAGATTTTGATGTTTTTCGTATGGTTATGTATGAGTTGTGGATTCGACGAAGCCATTTGCGACAAATCTACTGACTATATCCTAAAGCACTTGTAATTCTAGGAGGACAAAATCAATAATTTTTCATCTTTTCGACACATACCACGTGATACATCGATATTGTTTAATATTTTATATCTTTGTCAATAAAATATCTTGAGAATTGTTCTAGTGCTATTTATATATGTTCCATTTTTAGCTATAATAACAAGTACATTCATATATCTATGTCACTTCCCAACTGCCTTGAGTAAATTCATATAATAAAGTCATCCATGCTCTATATTAGCTGCTAGCCTCACATAAATTTGGAGCTATAAATGGTTAGGAAGCCTCTCTGTATACTTCCCCATACTTTATATCTCATCATCATACTAAAAAAAAAAAAAAAAAAAAAAAAAAACAAGTACATTTGAGGCCAGTTGAAAAAGAACATTTAGCTAATGTGAAAAACTTTTTTATGTGCCTCAAATAACGAGCGTCCACACACTAATTTTGGGTCCGATCCACTTTTTAGGAGATAAAAAAAAGGAAAAATTATGCAGATAAGCAAACATATACTAGTTAATTAGTTAACATAACTATAATTTGAATCAATTATGGTTCACGGCAAACATCTAGCTGCAATTATAGTTTGAGCTTTGTATAATTCGCGCGATTTACACAAATATTGTGCGCGAATCGAATTGTATAACGAAATATACAAACACTACAAATTGTATAGCGAATTATACAAATGTTGTGCATGAATTGTATAGTGAAGTATACAAACGTTATACCAAAAATGCGAATTGTATAGCGAATTATACAAGCGTATACAAATGTTGAGCGAATTACACAAACACTGCTATAACTATAACTACGAATTATAATTAGCAAACTATAGCTATAGAGCATAATTAAGGTATTTTTGAGTGACTATATGCGAAAATTTCCCCCCAAAAAAAACCCTACGCACAATTAGTGTTAGTTATGTGAAACGCATATCTGTAATCACTACTAAAAAAAATTAAATTTAGCAACGTGACAAATATTGTACCTAAACATAAAAAACGTCGCTATTGTTTGCTATGAGTGAAAAAGCGACGGATCAACAACAAAGTTCATGGCTAAATTTAATTTTTACTAATATAATAACCGTATCAGGAACAAGAATAGTGTATTTGATAACAACAAAGGAAGTTTAACATAATTTGTATTGAAGAATTGCTTCAAATCGAATTAAGTTTCACTTGAAAACAAAGTCAAATTTCTCAGGAATTAGATGACAAACTATTTTCTATTAATGATATTATTAAAGCTTTTGAGAAAAGGAATTCACTGATCAATAGAAGAAAGTCTGTTCAGCGTCTTTTTAAAGAAGAGAAGAAGAGCTTATTGTTTTGTAACATCCCACAAATTCTAATCTAACATATGAACGATTTCTCATATGCGTATAGATCCAAACCTAATAATTTTTAATTATATATAGGTGCTAAAGTTAATTCATTAGTGTGAAAAGAGGTTTGGAGATGAATTAAGACCATACAAATTTTCTAGCACAAAGTTAAGTTGAAAACTTCTTTACCGATTGAGTTTCAATATAAGTTTCTATGTGGATCAAATTTAAATGGGAAGATATATTATGATATGAAGAGTTAGATGTCTCATTACCCACCAAATTAAATTTCTTTGAATCTTCTTTCCAATGCCACAACCACTCATCAATCCGAGATCAAAGTTAAAAGTTATGGTCATTTTAATTTTGACTGACGTTCTCAAAAAGAGAGCGAAAAAGGAGATTATCTACTATTTGTTCAATTCATACCAACAAGCACATTGCAAAAATAACAAATATAAAATGGGGGGAGTTGATTTCTTTAAGATAACAATGTAACAAAAGAGTTGATTTCTTAAGATTGAAAAGGACTAGGGTGTGCATTCGATGGGGATATTAACTTGAAAGTGTTGACTAACTAAATTAGAATCAATCACAACATGGGTAGCATTTGACTTAATTGTATTCAAAGTTCTCTCGGCAATGAATATGTTTGTCTTGGATTCTTCTGAATCCCAAAACCTTGCCAGACAAACCACCAAAAATATTAGCTTGTGTAATGACCTGTTTGGTCATTTTGAGAATGAGTCATTTCTCTTTCATAAAATACTTTTTCCAAAAAAAAAAATTAATTATAAATTTTTGGACCTTTCGGTAACTTCGGTTATTTAGTTGAAGGGTAATTTTAGATAATTAATGTAATTTGTGGAATGAATTAATAATTTATTAAATATCCTTTTCACTTGAACCATGTATATGAATAAACTAGTGGGAGTTAACATTTATTTAATTAGTGGTTCCTAATATTTGCCCTAATGTATATTTAAAAGAAAAAAAACTAATAGCCCTCGAAGATGACTGTGATAACGAGAGAACGACAACAATGACTTCGGCGATGACCAAAAATTACTGACCAATTTGCATCAGGTAAACCACACCTTCTTGTATTTTGTTTATAGGTGGAGGTTATATCATTAGTATTATATTAATTATGTTAGAACTAAGATGAGAATGGAGGGATTTGGAGGCGGTGACCCCTTGAAAATGTTTTTGTTTGTGCTATGTACTTTCTATTAATTTTCTTTTTTTAAGTTTAGTGGATGTAGTATAGGGAATTTATCTTTAAGAAATTTTGAGGGATAATGATGGTGCAATGATGGACAAATTATAAATTGACAAATCTTTACACATTTTTCTTTCCGTGGTCTTATTTGTGCACATTCTTATGGTTAATTTAGTTTTGATTCAAGTTATTTCATCAACTTATAATTCAAGTTTTGATATATTTGTATAGCTAATTAAATATTAGGTGTATTGTATTATATGAACACCATTAA
This sequence comes from Solanum dulcamara, assembly GCF_947179165.1. Lineage (NCBI taxonomy): Eukaryota > Viridiplantae > Streptophyta > Magnoliopsida > Solanales > Solanaceae > Solanum > Solanum dulcamara. The sequence goes on from NC_077243.1 coordinate 54,515,650, forward strand.
AATTATGATATTGGAGAAATTAAAATTTATCCCTAGGCTTGAAATTCGAAAAATATGAGAGTTGACATATTATTTGGCATCAAGATTTGGAACTTGATTATAGATTTGCTTAAATTTTTGGGTTTAGGCTAGACATATGGTAATAAGGGTGTTGTTAGTTTCGAAATCTTATTGTGATTATTTATTTGACTAGATTACGTTGATTTGGAGGCCTAACGAAAAGGGAAGGCTCAAGCCCCAAAGTGATTGCTTGATTAATTAAGGCAAGTAAATTTCTAAACCTCAGTTTAAGCTTGTGGATGTTTGTATTTCCGTGTTATGGTACTGGAGAGTAATGAGAATTGGACTGGGTTATTGACTGTATGATTGGCCTTAAAAATAGAGATGAGGGGTATAAAATGGTGATCTAATGACATGAATTGGTAGAATTGATATGTTGTGATTATGGATTTATTTTGAACAGGTGAAATTACTATGTTGATGTGAGATAGAAAATAATTATTGGTGTGGTCATTTTATTATCGTGAATTATATCAACATGAATTAATTTCATTGTTTCTGACATATTGTGTTGAGATTGAAAATGATATGAAACAAAAAGAGGTTGGGCCACACGCTTCGTGGCAGGTATTATGAGACAAAGAAGTCGGGCCACACGCTCCATGACAGGTATAATAAAATAAAGGGGTCGGACCACACGCTCAGTGGCAAGATATATATATATATTGAGGGGACGGACCACATGTTCCGTGGCAGGATACATAGACAGAAATGTCCCCCATGGGTTTTGGACTGTGATTCAGTGGATGTGCACCGATAGGACAGACATGCATTATTTCATTGCATTGCACCTTTCTGATATTGTGAATTTGTGTTTACCCCCATATTGCTCTGTGTGTGCTGAACTTGACTTGGTATGATTCATTGACGAGACTATTGATGAGTATTTGTGGACTATATTACTACTGTTATTGTACAAGTGTAGAGTTGGGATGATTTTATGTAGGTTGTAATTAAGGAGGTTCGGTTGGGAGGATAGGATTACTTGTATCTATTAAACTTTGCTTAGTTTTAGTTATCCACTTGCTGAATACCGTATTATTTGGTACTCACCCCTTGCTTCTACACTTGTGTAGGTTGTGAGCTCGGGCCTATTTGATCTCCTACTATTTTCTTCTACATCCGAGGCTATCGGTCCGAGTGTTGAAGTAGCTGTTACATCCATCTAGCGGACACCTCTTACTATTTTATTATGTTTTAGTCCTATTCTAGAGACGAAGACATTGTGACTGTATTTTTTTTCGTACTTCGGCAATACATTAGTGGCTTGTATACGTGACAACCAATCTTGGGGATTTGAGTTTATTTTACGTATTTTCGATTAAGTTAAATTTTGATTTATCTCGTTTTCTTCCGCATCTACTTTTCGTTGGGTATTAGGCTGACTTATCTCAGTGGGTTGAGATGAGTGCCATCACACTCGGATTCGGGTCATGACAGCTTGAGTGAGCATAAACTATTTTTAGATCAAGTCCATAGAGGAGAATTTAATAGGATTTAGACTATCTCTAGTTCTAATCCTTTTATTAAATCGCAAGTCCTCCCTATTGAAACCTTACCCAACTTCACTTTTCTTTCACAAGCAAAAGTAAAATTAGAGAGTTCAATTAATGTTTGCAACCATCAATTTAGATTAAAGCTTCATTTTCAAGAATGAATCTATGTCATTGATAGGAATAGTATTCCTACGTTTTAAACTCATATTGAGCTATGAATCTATTAAAAGGCTGAAAATACATGGTGAAAGTCTATAGTTATGAATATGTTTAAGATATATGAATGCAATGCAAATGAGTGTATATATATATATATATATAATTATTGTCGTAGTTGTAAAATAGAGTTTGGAGACCCCTTCTCTTGGGCACTGTGAGCTGGTCCTATGAATGTTTTCATTATGAAGTATTTTTGAATATATTTTTTATGTTTTTATGTGAGTAAGGCCAAAGAATTAAGAACTATTTGTGATCATCGACACGATAAGTTAATAATATAAGTACAATTGTATAATTATCCGAACGTGCAAAGGAACCACCTTATGGGCATGATATAAACGTATATATGAGAATCCTTAAAATGTTAGTAGATTATTTAGAAATAAAATTATACATGCTCTTGTTTAAGCTATACACTAAGACGGCAATCTTAGAGTCAACTTGCATATGTGCTATATTTTTTAGATATTCAATATGAGATCGGTTGACTCGGTAAGTGATAATGATTATAACTTTATGTTACACTATCAATTGGATAATATCGGTGGGTAGATACAATAATAGTTGCAGCTATAGTTTAGTACACCATCACAAACATGTATAGTGGGTAGATGTTTATTCAGTTACTACACCATCGAGATGTCCATCTCGACTAGGCAAGGTTATCATTATGAATGGATTATTATACAGTTCACCATTAGGGAAATATGATTTGTATATGTGTTTACTTGATTGTATTTTTTATATCGCTTACCTTTTCAAAGTAACTTATAGCTACTATCATATACCACCAATTCACTTGAAAATCTATTATGGAAACCAAGACAGAGAAGCACCAAATGAAACACGGAGGAAACTATGTCAAAGCGATGAACTCAATGTGTAGAATAATTTTGTGAAGCACTTAAGCTCTAATTATCAAATCCTAAGGAGTATTTGATTTAAGGAGAACTTAGAATCTCTTTTTTAGTCTTGGGATGAAGTTTATTTTTGAGATAAAATGGTTTTTAATATGAAAATATCAATATATATCCATTCCACTGACTTGGGCCCACCTTGACATGCATGTTGTGCAGTATTTACGAAAATATGAATATCTCTCTATTATGAAGTTGTATTGGCGAACGATTTAATTGGGTGGAATGAAACTCATAGACCTTTAATTTGATAAGTAATCGTCTCTTTAAATCATCATATATTGAGAGATATGGTCATCCCAAGTCATAACACATACTAGAACACTTCAAATACTTTCTCAAAATAAAACTTTCAAATTAAATATATTTTAACAAGCTCCCTTTGGCCTAAAACTCTTACTTTAATTCTTAATCACCTCTATATATCCATTTCATGATATGATCACTCATTTGGAAGCTTATTATCCTGAAAAATCATCAAAGAACAACGTAAGGCAAAAAAAAATATAATTTTTGATACAACTGTCATGCCTTGAGTCTATATCCTAGGCGTGGCCGGCACTTGAAAATTTTTTGTAGTCCCAAGAGAACCCTTGTCATGGGTAGCTACTCAGCAGAAGACTCAACTCAATTACAATAGTTTAACTCTGATGCGGCATGCAAAAGAATATAAATATTACTTTTCATAAATAAGTCTCAAATACTATGAATATAAAGGATTATTTAAACATAATCTTTGAGACACAGAAGCAAATCTATACTCTATCTATGAAGTCTGTAAGTACTAAGATAAGTACTGGGATAGTCCCACTTCTATCTCAAAAAGGACTAATAAATAATGACTGAATAAAACTAAAAGGAGTTTCTCCGAAATCAAGGAGGTCTCACCAAAACCTGGATGAATGTGTTCATCAATGATGCTCCTCTTGATGATCTCTAACACCTTTATTTGCATCATAAAATTATGCAATGTCAAAAGAAGTCAATACATGATATGTATTGTATATAAAATAGCTAAAAGGAAATATACTCACTGAATACTCAACTGAAATGAATATTGAAAATATATGACTAGTAAGTAGCATGCAAGTGTAATGAGAACTTCACAACTTTACAATAAAATAAGATGAATAATGCAACTCAAAATAATATACAATTTTCTTTTAGCGGGGATTTTCTCTTGTTATGCCTCAAAATTTAATATAGGTTAAATTTAGCACAATTTATCAACTCTAAAAGGATTAATTATTTTATATAGTCGCCACCTAATTTATTAAGGAAAATAAAAAACCTATTTGTTGTATGATATGTATGACTCACATTTCAATTTGCGAAAAACCAGTTTAGATTCTAAATAAGTGTTTACATTATTCCGAAGGGAAGGTGTTAGACATCCTTCAAAATCCACAAAATGTGGCACCCGAATAGACTTAATTTATCAAAAAGGAAGAGGATAAAATTATTATTTGCAAATATAACACATATATATATGTAAATAAATATGTACTAAAATTGTATAAAAATATATGTACATAAGAGTATGTATCAAGTAAATAATATATATTATTGTCAACTATGTGTATGAAAATATTGTCTAAAAATATAAATTAACTGATTAAATAGTTAAATCAATTAAATTTCTTTATGTAAGTATTTACAGCCTAAGTGTTTTCTAACGTCAATAATATACACAATAGTCAATTAAAAATATTATTCAAACCTAATTCGAATAGCTTTCTCGGGGAGAAACTCTGGGTTCCTGTGAAGACACTTAATAGAAGTATTAGTAAAGGATAAATATGAATAATAATAATAATAATAATGATAATAATAATAATAATAATAACTAAAATAAAATCCAATCTTAAAAACATGGGATAACAATAAATAAATAAAAATAGTACCAACATGTTAAAAGTTAACAAACACGGATAATAATATTAAAATAACTACAGATGTATATAAATAAAAAGAATGGCTAACAATACTACTACTACTAATAATAATGAACTCAAAAATGAAACCGTCTTATGAAAATGGGAGGCCTTGTAAATAGACAATAATTTCTTCATCAACCATTTTTAACTTGTAAAATATAATATATAATGTAAACTTAAACTAAATTTTTCGTCTTTTAAAATAGGGAGACCTCAAAATTCGACGGGGAGATTTTTTTCATTAGCCAATTTAAATTAAAAATCGTGTGAAACTAACAAGGGTAATGTAAACTAATGGCAACACCCAAAGTGATAATAATAACATAACATAAGGATAATAAATACTAAATAATGACAACTTAACTAATGAAAATTGAAATTCTTAGAAATTATATGAAAACGACAAGGAACAAGCCGTCATATATGAGTAAAAATAATATGGATAAGTGAAGCAAATAATTATAATAATAACATGTACTGCCAATGTCTTATCTCCTATGGTAAGAATATAATAATATAAATAATGGTAAAATGATCCAATTCACTATAAACAAAAATATAAATGACGAAACAGTTACGGGGGAAGAAAAATATTACCAGTGAAGGTCTTTAATAGTTTGTAAATGAAAACAGCTAAAATAAGGAAGCAAAATAACACAACACACTCAATAAAATATCAAACAAACATGCTCTAAACAAGATAATGAGCCAAGTTTAATGAATAGTAACTGGAGATTATGAAATTAGAAATAACAGTGGCCAGAGTTTGAAATCCTTCGGCGAGATATGAAAAGAAAAACTAAGCAAAAGAGGGATTATTTATTTACCAAAGTTGAAGGGAGATCGATGGTGTTTTCTCGTGGTTGGAGATTGGAGTTTCGCCATAGAAGCCTTGTTGTTTCTCCTTACTTTGCCGAGTTCGAGCTATTGTCGTTGGTTGCTTCAAGTTGAAACTCACTGCAGATCTTGGGTTTCGCTGGAAAAGAGGGAGCTCGGAGTTCTCCATTAATGGAGGAACTCGGCAAGGAAAGGGAGTGAAAGTGGATTTGGTTGTTTGGAGTGCTGATGGGTGAAGGAAAATGGACAAGAAAGGGTGAAAATGGGAATGGGATGTGTTTGGGGAAGATGGAGAGGAAAACGTTGAAGGTGGTAGCTTTGTGTTGTAAGGAGAAAGAAAAAGAATAGCAAAAAATTAGGGTTTGCTCTCTTACACCACCCATTTAAAAGGAATATAAAAAAATTTAAAAAATTACTCACTTTACAAAATTATGGACCCTAAATCATAAGCTAATTAAATATATGAGTAATTTAATATTTATTTGTGTTTCAATGTATTTCTGGACTATGCTAAAAATAGTAAAATGAATATGAACAAATATAACAAACGCCAGATAAAAATGCAAATTGATGAAATGTGAGAAAAATAACTATGATTGAAACTAAATAAAATAAACTGATAAAATCCTAAACCATTTTTGAGAAATAAGGATAATTATCGATAAAATTGAATTAAAATTATAAGAAAGTGCACTTTTGAGCTATTAACGAATAAAAACTCAAAATAATTAATTTTAAAAATATTAGGCCAATATTTGGTGTCAACAAAAGGTAGGTAGCTCGGTAGTAAGATTTGAGATTACTCTTGCTGAAAAGAGATTCTCTTCTACATGGAGGTTTTTGTTTTACTACTTTATTTTATTGAGCACTAGTCCAAAAGTCCTATTGTTCTACTCAAATTATTAGAATGCAACATATTAAAATCTAAAAATTAAAAATAAAATATTGGTAGGGGTCCCCATAAGTCCAACAAAATAAGTAGCAAATTGACTTGAAGTCTACAATAAAAGGATTAAACTAATGTGAATTGTGAAATACATCATAGAAAGCAAATTGATTTAGAAGGAAAAAAATATTAAGTAGGTATGTCTCCAAAACAACTCGATTTATTCTTTAAGGCATATATATATGCTGTATATTATCTCTCCAAAAAGTATGAAAAATCATTATTCCAAATTATGAATGAAATAAAATAGATAAATATCATTTATAATAATAATAATAATAATAATATACTAAATAAATACTAAAAATTATAAATTATGAAAAAATCAATATTCTAAATTAGTAACCAATGAAATAAATAAATAATAATATTTATAATAATAATAACAATAATAAAATTTTGAATATTATACTAAATGTAAGCTTAAACATACAATAAATAAATAAAAAGTTTAAAATACACATTTAATTAAAAAATAATTCAAAATGGGTTACAGATCGGTCAAAATTGGATGTCAACAATTGCCCTTCTTTGTTCGATGATGAAGGTTGAATTGTCGGGCAAAGACATTGACTAAGTAGCCTATTTTGTCCGACTTGCGAGAAGGTCGTGGTGTGAGTAGGTAGAATGATATGGGATTGTGAAAATTGTTATGGCCAGAACTTTGGTTTTAAGTCGCCTACATATCTCTGGTTTTACGAGAATCAGGCCATGTGTAGTTCTAAATGCAAAGTTGCAGTAAATTTTGATTTACTCTCAAAATTTGCCCTAGTGTTGAATTGTGATGACACTGTTTTCTTTTGTGATAATGGTAGAAAGCATTTAGTATAAATAAATGTAATGTAAAGGGCCTTCGACTGGCGGGGTAAGCATGTAACGTAAATGTAACACCCCGTGTTGTCCTAACCTAAACTAGGCTTGATGACAATGAGAAAAGTCGAGGAAAATGGACTGTACCAGTTGCTATGAGTCAACCTACGACTCGTAGAAGATTCTACGGATCGTAGGATGGACTCGTGGTGTTGGGAATGAAGAGGAGGAATTTGATCAAGTGTGAAGAAGAATTACGAGCTACCTTATGACTCGTAAGGATGTTGACAACGCGTAGGAACGAGTCGTAGAGAGTCTTTGCTTAAGTTTTGAAAATACAAGTCTCAGTACTTTGGTTACGAGTTGACAAGATGAACCATAGATAGGATCATGAGTCGTAGAAACACCTAACACTTAGCCAAATTCTAGACCCTAAATATCACTCCTACGGGTCAAGTTGACGAACCATCAAAGAGTCTACGAGTCGTAATAAAGACTCGTATGAAAAGTTCAGATACTCAGTGTCTCAGGAAATTCAGAAATCTGCAGGATGAGTTGAGTCTACAACTCATAGAATCCTTAATGACTCGTAGACACAAGTCGTAGACCTCAATAGTTTTTAGCCCACTTCCACGACTGAACATGATGACCCGTAGAAGTTTTTACAAGTCGTAATGATGACTCGTAGGCGACTGTTTTAGGATTTTTAACAAGGTTATGTTGGTCTTTTCCCCACCTTTCTTAGACTAAAATCCTGACGTTTTAGTGTCACGATCTAACCTCGTAGGCCGCGACTCATGCCCGATTCAGACACCCATATGTACCCTTAGCCCAAATTAGCATATTAGCAGAATAAATAGATATAGAAATCAAGTACTATATAGCACACAAAAGCTGATAAGGCCGTCATGGAATACAAAAGCCTAGAACATATACAAAACCTATAACACACATCTACAGACCTCTACAGAATGGTAGCCTAATCATATGACGAGACAGGGCCCCATCGTACCCCTGAACAACATGTACAAATATGCAATAGAAAAGTTAGTATCAAAATAGAGGCTCCGAATAAAGAAGCACTGTCAAACAACAGAGTGGATGTCCTAGGCAAACGGATCGGCAAATCGAGCGTCTGTACCTGCAGGCATGTAACTCATCCCTAAGGAAAAAGGGTCAGTACAGAAAATATACTGAATATGTAAAGCATGGACTGTAATAAATAAAGTCATAACTATAATAGAATGTGCAGACAATGAGCAAAATATCCAAAATGTCAAAATGCTTATCACAAACACAAATAATGCATGCAGAAAAACATAAGTCATATCCGGCCCCATTAGGGGACTCGGTGAATAAAATGTGGCCGTCCTCCTGTCACTGGTGCCACAATACAACATACTCCAGAGTAGGGAACATCTCTGTAATAGATCATATTATATCAGATGGCCATATCATATCATATCATTAGACATCAACATATGTGTATATGGCACAACATACATCACAACCCATGTACATGTCATACCTTCCCCCTTACGTCGGGGCACGATGAACAATGCAGAGAAGTACGCTTGATAATATATCCTGGCCTGGGCTCAGTGGAAGAAGCATTGAGGCATCCACGAGTGGAGTAGTGAGAAACTAAATACAATTTAAAACATTGTCAAAGACTCAATGAAGTAGTAAAGACGAATTGTCATTTGAAAATCAGGGCGATAGTCATATCAATCATCCCTCAAATATCACTATTGATCATATCAAAAGAGCCTTAGAAATCATAGGCATAAATCAGGATGATACAAAATAACTTATAAAATTCAAGGACATTAACTATCGGAGAATCTCTAAGAACAGGAATCATGAATCACCCTCGAGACTTATGAATAGAATTACCTCCAAAGCTCATATTAATCCTTACTTAATTGTAAGACATGCCAAAAGAAAGAAGGGACAGCTTTACATACTCTCTACTTTCCCTTATGTAGTCATCATATACATATGTGCCGAGGAACATACGACCCGATCCTTAAATAGTAATATATGTCGAGGAACATTCGGCCCGATCCTTATACACATATACCATAACTGGCCCATCAAGGGACTCGGTACCATAAACATTTTATTATAACATCATAACTTATGTCAAAGACATATCAAGAGATAATAAGGGTAGCTTTACATACTTATGCCAAAAACATGCCAAGAGAAAGAAGGTAGCTTCACATACCTCTTATGGATTACCCTTCACCACATTCGCCTCGTCGTCTTTTGAGCCTATTTAACATGAAAGAAATACTAAGATTAATAACCTTCCACTTTCCAACTTCAAAATCTACAGCCAAGTATCCATAAGAATCATTTCCTTATCCATTTCCCTCGACTAGTTTATTACTAGTTTCGAAGTTACCGAAAATCGGACAACATCTCCTCTATAACTTGCCCTATCCAAACTTCCAATTACATCCTTAATTACTAAATCCAACCAAAAACAACCAAAAGAATATATACAAGTAAATCAGTTCAACATTACACAATACAAACTCCAACCAACTCGCTCAAAACTACGATACCAAAATAGAGTTTTTAATCTTTATTTCGTAAAACCTTTAACCATACGAAACAGAGGGTCGTGTGGCTGAAACTAGAAGCACCCACACCATTTTTAGCACACTTTCCATCCCTGAAACACACAACCAACCCAGATGCAACCACAACACCACAATCACAATACACTACTCGACTTCGATTTAACTGTAACGACTTTCATTTAGTTTATTTCTAACGTCAAGCATCCTTATATAATTTTTCCACTTCCAACATCATTTAAGACATGTAATATACCTTATAACAACATCATAAACTCCAACTTGAAATGGAAAGCCTTACCTTGCCTAAAACTCGCCAAAACTCGCCTCGAAAGCTCTTTTAGCGTGGCTGAACTTAGTGGCTGTTTGTTGTCCTTTTGGTGCTGCTACAAACCATAAATTTACATTAATAACACCTTCATACCCTCATGATATACCCTAAATAATTAATTTACGAAATAAAATTGGAGAACTTACCTTTTTTTCCTCCCAAATCCGTGGCTCTCTCCCTCTCTAGCTTAATGTTTTTCTTCTCCTCTTTCCTTGAACTTGTTTTTTTTGATAAGGATGAAACTAAAGGATAAGGATGAATCTAAAAGTCATAATATATATATATATATATATATATATATATATATATATATATATATATATATGCCACCTTAGGGGTGAAACATGTCAACCCCTTATTGGCTAATGCACCCCCCTCCTCCAACCATGTGCTGCCACCTGGTAGGTGGGGGTCCACCCCTTACTTCAACTTCTACCACATGGCACTTTCAGCTTCTGCCATGTGTCACTTTCTTTTCCTCCTCATGGATTTGTAATCTAGTCTTATTTTACGAACCTACGTAATTCTTGCTACATAAGCTTGGTATGACTCAAGTAGCTTCAAAATGTAAGATTTTTAAGTTGGTATCTTACGTAAGTAAGTTGAGTCCTATGACTCATTACTTGGCCTCCAACTCCTTTCGAATTCTTATAACCATATTTCCAATCTTCCCTACTATGGGTTGTCACATTCTCCCTTCCTTAGAGTTGTTTGATAGCGTTATAGATTATCCAGCTCACATGATAACTTCTAAGAAGCTTACGAACCTTTCACGAAACTTAAAAAGCTTAAGAAGCTTAAGAATCTTAAAAAGCTTAAGAACACGTTTCAAGATACAAAAGTATGGGGTATAACATTTAGGACTAAATTAAGTCCTTTAATAGTACCGTAAATGCATAACCCTCTCATTAACACATAGATTATCTGAGAGCAAGGATTTGAGAAGAGGAGAAATGCCAGGGTTCAAGTTCTTTAAGAAGGGTCTTTGAGTTCTTACAATTTAAAACATTGTCAAAGACTCAATGAAGTAGTAAAGACGAATTGTCATTTGAAAATCAGGGCGATAGTCATATCAATCATCCCTCAAATATCACTATTGATCATATCAAAAGAGCCTTAAAAATCATAGGCATAAATCAGGATGATACAAAATAACTTATAAAATTCAAGGACATTAACTATCGGAGAATCTCTAAGAACAGGAATCATGAATCACCCTCGAGACTTATGAATAGAATTACCTCCAAAGCTCATATTAATCCTTACTTAATTGTAAGAAATGCCAAAAGAAAGAAGGGACAGCTTTACATACTCTCTACTTTCCCTCATGTAGTCATCATATACATATGTGCCGAGGAACATACGGCCCGATCCTTAAATAGTAATATATGCCGAGGAACATTCGGCCCGATCCTTATACACATATACCATAACTGGCCCATCAAGGGACTCGGTACCATAAACATTTTATTATAACATCATAACTTATGTCAAAGACATATCAAGAGATAATAAGGGTAGCTTTACATACTTATGCCAAAAACATGCCAAGAGAAAGAAGGTAGCTTCACATACCTCTTATGGATTACCCTTCACCACATTCGCCTCGTCGTCTTTTGAGCCTATTTAACATGAAAGAAATACTAAGATTAATAACCTTCCACTTTCCAACTTCAAAATCTACAGCCAAGTATCCATAAGAATCATTTCCTTATCCATTTCCCTCGACTAGTTTATTACTAGTTTCGAAGTTACCGAAAATCGGACAACATCTCCTCTATAACTTGCCCTATCCAAACTTCCAATTACATCCTTAATTACTAAATCCAACCAAAAACAACCAAAAGAATATATACAAGTAAATCAGTTCAACATTACACAATACAAACTCCAACCAACTCGCTCAAAACTACGATACCAAAATAGAGTTTTTAATCTTTATTTCGTAAAACCTTTAACCATACGAAACAGAGGGTCGTGTGGCTGAAACTAGAAGCACCCACACCATTTTTAGCACACTTTCCATCCCTGAAACACACAACCAACCCAGATGCAACCACAACACCACAATCACAATACACTACTCGACTTCGATTTAACTGTAACGACTTTCATTTAGTTTATTTCTAACGTCAAGCATCCTTATATAATTTTTCCACTTCCAACATCATTTAAGACATGTAATATACCTTATAACAACATCATAAACTCCAACTTGAAATGGAAAGCCTTACCTTGCCTAAAACTCGCCAAAACTCGCCTCGAAAGCTCTTTTAGCGTGGCTGAACTTAGTGGCTGTTTGTTGTCCTTTTGGTGCTGCTACAAACCATAAATTTACATTAATAACACCTTCATACCCTCATGATATACCCTAAATAATTAATTTACGAAATAAAATTGGAGAACTTACCTTTTTTTCCTCCCAAATCCGTGGCTCTCTCCCTCTCTAGCTTAATGTTTTTCTTCTCCTCTTTCCTTGAACTTGTTTTTTTGATAAGGATGAAACTAAAGGATAAGGATGAAGCTAAAAGTCATAATATATATATATATATATATATATATATATATATATATATATATATATATATATATATATATATATATATATATATATATATATATATATATATATATATGCCACCTTAGGGGTGAAACATGTCAACCCCTTATTGGCTAATGCACCCCCTCCTCCAACCATGTGCTGCCACCTGGTAGGTGGGGGTCCACCCCTTACTTCAACTTCTACCACATGGCACTTTCAGCTTCTGCCATGTGTCACTTTCTTTTCCTCCTCATGGATTTGTAATCTAGTCTTATTTTACGAACCTACGTAATTCTTGCTACATAAGCTTGGTATGACTCAAGTAGCTTCAAAATGTAAGATTTTTAAGTTGGTATCTTACGTAAGTAAGTTGAGTCCTATGACTCATTACTTGGCCTCCAACTCCTTTCGAATTCTTATAACCATATTTCCAATCTTCCCTACTATGGGTTGTCACATTCTCCCTTCCTTAGAGTTGTTTGATAGCGTTATAGATTATCCAGCTCACATGATAACTTCTAAGAAGCTTACGAACCTTTCACGAAACTTAAAAAGCTTAAGAAGCTTAAGAATCTTAAAAAGCTTAAGAATACGTTTCAAGATACAAAAGTATGGGGTATAACATTTAGGACTAAATTAAGTCCTTTAATAGTACCGTAAATGCATAACCCTCTCATTAACACATAGATTATCTGAGAGCAAGGATTTGAGAAGAGGAGAAATGCCAAGGTTCAAGTTCTTTAAGAAGGGTCTTTGAGTTCTTAATTGATCTTCGTGTACATGTATGTAAGGCTAACTAAAACATGGTTTAAGTTCTTCCATATGCCCCTAAGTATATGATTAGTTGAGTAGTAAGTGACATAGGTCTTCTACGAACGAATCTTTTAAAGATCTCTTTAAATCCTAGAATATTTTTGCATAAATTCACATGATTGATAGTGTTCATGAATTAAACACTTAAAACCTATTTGAGTATTAACTTTTAATGTATTACATAATGATTGAGTCTAAAAGTTTGATTGGTGAATGTTGAATGAGCATGAGTCGAACTTGAATTGGATAGTAGAAGTAATAATGATTGTTGATTGGAGTTCTGATGAGTCATGAATGAGTCTTGAAAAGAATGTATAAGTGAAAGAAGTGATGATTGAGTTGATTAGATTCCAATGTGACTAGATGGATTGATTTGTATAAACTGATTAATTTGAGTCTTATGAGCATATTGAGTCTTGGAAGGAGTATTGAGCACTGATATGGATAAGAGTGTAATTATAACTCAATTCCCATAAACTATGTCTCTAGCATAAGATGGAGGGTTAAACCTCTTAAGTCCTAAAATGATTGACTTTCATTGATTATGGATCCAATGATAGTGATTCGGGATTTACTCTGGCAAGATATTGGATGGGTGTGGCAACGACACCGCTTTGTTGTACATCACCGACTCATAAGTGATGGTTGTCGGTTAGAAAAACTCTCAATTAGAATATGATCTTGCATGATAAGATTATTAGATAGAGATTGTAGATGATTGAGTCGATTTGAGAAACATTTGCTAAAATCTAAATTTTTGCATATCCTTTGAATTGATTGATGAGCTTGAGATAAGTATTTGTTGAATGTTTCTCTTTCCTGCCATTTTACATACTCATACATTCCACTTACTGACGCCATTTGGCCTGCATCATTTGATGATGCAGATACAAGTGTTAAATATCCTCAAAAGGTGCATCATTAATGATCACTCCCATTCTCAGATTTGGTGTGTCCTCCTTGCATCCGGAGTCACTCTGGATTAGTTATATTTTCTTTGAGTATTCCTTTTTGGGTAACTATGGACTTGTCATTGGCACCTTCTGGATAGTATTAGAGGCTTCATAGACAGATAGATGATAGTGTCGAGTAATGTTTTGGTTTTCAAAACTATCCTTATGATATAGAGTTGATTTGAGGTTTGTTTTAAATACATTATTCTCCTTGAAATGTTGATTTGGTTAGACCACTTGAATACCTTTTAAATTGTATTGAGTCTTCCGCTGAGTGAATGAATGAATGGATGTGTGATTGAACCAGGTGGTTCACTTGCGGACAAGCAATGGTCTTCGAGTGCCGACCACGCCTAAGGTACCCTTCCGAGGCGTGACATGCAGCTCAACTAGTGAAAGGTGATCCCCTGAGAGTGGATGTAAATGAGCCTGAGGTTTTGGATTCAATTCCCACGAAGCCCTATAGGGTGAAGGAAGGGATGAACTACTTGACCCAGGAAGATACAATACCTGAATATATGGGCCTAGAGAGGGGGTCGTCACAGTAAATGGCCTCCGATTAGCGAGGCAAGCATTTAATGTAAAAGGCTGTAAAATGTACTTAAAAGGTAAAGTACCCATATTAAACGATGGGTGCTTATAAAATTTATTGAAAAACACTCACTAGAGTGTGGATACATGCGTTAAAAGGTAGGTGCATGTAAAAATGTACTAAAATACCCGCATTAGAAGGTAAGTGCATGTAAATATATACGGAAATACTCACATTAGAAGGTGAGTGCCAATAAAATATACTAAAATACCCGTATTAGAAGGTAGACATCTGTGGAATGTATTAAAATAACCGTATTAGAAGGTGGTGCCTGTAAAATGTATTGAAATATCGTATTAAAAGGTGGGCGTCTGTGGAATGTATTGAAATACCGATATTAGAAGGTGGGTGCCTGTGGAGTATATTGAAATACTCGTATTACAAGGTGGGTGCCTGTAAAATATACTGAAATACCCATATTAGAAGGTGGACCCTGTGGAATGTATTGAAATATCCGTATTAGAAGGTGGGTGCCTGTAAAATATACTGAAATACCCGTATTAGAAGGTGGACACTTATGAGATGTATTGAAATACCCATATTAGAAGGTGAGTGCCTATAAAATGTACTTAAATACCCGTATTAGAAGGTGGGTGCCTGTGGAGTGTATTGAAATACCCGTATTAGAAGGTGAGTGCCTGTGGAATGTATTGATATACCCGTATTAGAAGGTGGGTATCTGTAAAATGTATTGAAATACCCGTATTAGAAGGTGAACGCATGTATTTGAATTTAAAATAGCCGTATCTGAAGGCAAAAAATATGAATTATTTTTTTTATTTCCATTTTTTTGTGTTTGTTTTTGTAAGAAATGTTGAAAAGTCAAAAAATACAAAATCACACATTGACTTCAATTGGTACCAATAATTAGTATTGTGCATAAGAATTCCACCATCTTTTCTCAGCTAACTGAGATCAACATCAAAGTAATTCCTATATTTTCAAGTGGTACCTCAAATATACTTGAGTGTCGGCACGATTTGTTCGTCTTGTTTCAAAACAAACTTTCGAACAATATCTGTCCCTCATGTTTCAAATGCCCTCACCACAAAGAAAGTCATAATTTTCACATATTTGAATATTTTAATTTTAGGACATTTTGGAAAGTACGCTCATGCTCAGAAAGATATTCATGCATGCAATTGTGATACTATAAGCTTGGCCTTCATGTAAATCTCCACTAATGTGAGAACATTTGAAATAAAATCTTGTAGGGCTTGTTATTGGCTTTTAATGTAGGCTTAGGAAATGGTAGGATAGTCATTTGGGATAAAAGTGACTTAATTCCTTCTTGAGCATTGCACTGAATTTGTGCTTTCAAAGTTTTTATGCATTCAACGCTTGATCCTCATTGTTGTCCATTTCCTGTATACTTTTGGACTTTTGTTAAAGCTTAACTTGTTTGAGCTTTTTCCTTCTCATTATTTTTTGAAGTTTCTCTTGTTTGTTTGGAGTATTTTTCTTCTTTTGTTGCAATTTTGCCTGCTTGAACTTGTGGAAAATTTTTAACTTTGTTTTTTTTGAAGTCATTTGCATCCTAAACTTTGTAGGACTTTTTAAATTTTGTCTTTGTCAACTTTGAACCTTGAATCTTTTTTTGTAACACACACATCTTCAGTTCGCTCAAAAAGGTTAGATCAAGAGATAGATAGTGCATATAAGCACTCAGAAAGCATATAGGCTAAAATGTGGTTGTCCAAAGAAAAGGCTTAGGCTCAAAGTGGGACATGCTAAGGATTAATGTCATTTGGTAGGCTTTGAAAGGAACAAACGGGTCAAAGAAGGCCTACAATCATTTTTCAAATCAAACATTACTCATAATTCTGCCTCAATAGACATTTAGGCCAAGTTCTAGATCAACGTTGTAATATAATTAATTAATCTAAGGCTCGCCACACAAATACACATGAAACAATGAGGTAGATTTCGTTCTGGAATTAGATGTATACAAGAGAATTCTCTTAAGTGTCACTAAGGCGCAATTAAGAGGTACCAAAAGAATATATGGTTTACCATGAAGTTGATCCTCTCTATTATACCAAATATTTCTTCGTCATGCACATTCCTAGCTATGTTGGTACCAACCAAGTTCAGAATTTGATTCATTTGTTTCTTTTTTTGAAAAAAATGGGACCGAACCCAAATGACGGTTGCCTACGTATCTTGTAGAAAACAAAAATCAGGTCTGCATAGTTCAGGTGACTATAGTATAAGATTCTAAGCAAGCAAACAATATTTTTTTTGGGTAAAGAGTACCGAACCCAAGAAGGATTTCCTACGTATCTCATCGAGATGAGAATTAGATTCGCTTGGTTCGTAAAGATACAAACTAAATATATGTACAAACTTTTTTTTCTCTTTTCTAATGAGGAATACTAAACCCAAAAAGGACTGCTTACGTATAGTTAGTGAAAATACAATAGAAAATATATGTGTAGAAAAAAATTCATCTTTAGAATAAATGTAAGACAAAAAATTAAGATATTTACTAAATATTGACAAACTCGAAGAGATGATTTGAATGTAAGACCAATATTGACACTGATGTCAGAGTGATTTGAATTTGAGAGAATAGTTGATTTGTGCTCTTAGTAGAACTTTGGAGAGCGTATTTGTCATGATCCGATTTCTCAGTTCATGATGACACCTACTATGACCTACTAGTAAGCAAATAATAGGATATCAGGGTAGAAAACCAGCAATCTAATCTAAAACAGTAAGGAAAATAACAGGAGCATACATTAATGGGCGGAAGCAACTAAATATATACAAATCAAAAAGAATCCCTCCCAGAACCTGGAAGTCACCTATATAGAGCTTCTAGTAAAAGAGTACAAGTCCAAAAAGTGGACAATGGAAATAAAGTTATCTCAAAAAGAAAAAGACAGACAAAATGTATATACAAAAGGAGACAGGTAAATCTAGGACTCTATATGCTCACCCTTGCCTCCGATCACAATCGCAACTGGTTCGAATCAAAATCAGTAGCTAGTGCTCGAACTTGCATCACGAAAATAAATACAGAGTGTAGTATGAGTACCAAAACAACAGGTACCCAGTAAGCATCATAGACCGACTGAGCAAGATAAGCAAAAGTAAACTGAAATGCGAGTAAGTAATCACAACCAAAGATAGGACAAGAAGTATAAGTGGGTATGTACACGAGCGTACTAGCAAATGAAGAGAAGGAATCTAACTAACTCCACCGGGCTCCTATAAACTTGACGGGTACGCTTGTGCATAAATAAAGAGTAACCACCTGTACAGACTCCCATAAGCCCAACAGATACAAGAATAGCTCAAAAAAATGAATAAAACCAAACAGGTTTCAATAGTATAACCATTTTCCAGACTTGAACAAAACCATTTCCAAACTCTAACACCTCAACCCACAACTAAGAGTAGACGAAGACTTAACCAAAGATTTGTCAGGGAACCAGAAATTTAACCATGTGCAAGCTAGACCACGGACTTTAACCAGTTAACTGTAGCCAAAGGTCGAGCACGGGTAAGCTAGACCGTGGAATTTAATTGGGTATCTGTAGCTAGGAAGCCTGGATACAGGTAAGATGAACCACGAACTTTGACAGGGTATTTGTAGCTAGGAGTCGAACACAAGTAAGCTAGAAGGACTTCAACCAGGTATTTGTAGCTAAGGGATCAGACTGAATTAGAATCAGCGACCAACTGTGCGTCACAGGGAGTACTCCAAATTGAGTGTCATCATTGCATCGCTCTAGCCCACACCTAATATAATGAGAATCCCCAAGAAACTTCCAAAAAATCAAGAATCGAATGATACAAGGCTGATAGGAGAACATGACATTATGGAGGTAAGGTCACAAGCTGAGTTACTACCTAGCTAAGGCTCAGACTATTAGACTCAAGTCTGTTATATCAGTCTACAGGGAGCTAACCATTCGAAATGACAT
Organism: Solanum dulcamara; assembly: GCF_947179165.1. Classification (NCBI taxonomy): domain Eukaryota; kingdom Viridiplantae; phylum Streptophyta; class Magnoliopsida; order Solanales; family Solanaceae; genus Solanum; species Solanum dulcamara. The sequence goes on from NC_077243.1 coordinate 54,534,623, forward strand.
CGGAGAAGATCTAAGGCCCTACAGCACTAAAACCACGCAAGTTTAAGGCAACACTATCTATGCCTAGACTAAGGACAAACATGCTTCAAAAGACACAACCACAGGGACAACCATCATCCAGGATAGAAACAACCAACAACCACAGCAGTTATGTTTACACAGTCTAATAATTACCCAAAATAAGGCCTAGGACATGGATTCTAGGAATTTACAAGCTCGACACCCAAACCCCTCCAAACTCATACAAATCAAAGTACAATTTTCTAAACATGCTTAGTCTTATGAGGATAAAATCGTAGCCTACCAAAAAACTGACCAGGCATGCTCCAACTCATGAAACCAGAGTTTTTCCCTTATGAGTGGCCTCCAAATGCTGCCACACTATCAACAATAGAATCACAATGTTAATACAATCATTATGACTTTAAAATTATCAAATTCGGAGATAGACCAATATCGGGGTCTAAAATGGGAAATGTGAAACCCGCATTCAAAATTTTGGAATTGACCCCCAAAATAGGTTCTAAACAACACCTCAAGCTCAAAAATCAAAATTATAACACAATTCAGGATGGAAAACTACGCAAGACAAACATGCAACTAAAATTTACAAAATTTGACCTAAAAAAGACAATGGTAGCTTCTTTAATCATCTATAACTCAAGAACGAAACTCTCCCAAAATAAACAAATTATACTAAGGTGTTCCTTACAAAAAAATCCATAATCTAGCCTCAAAAATCACTAAAAGCAGAGTTAAATTGGCCAAGTTACAATTCCCCAAAGTTCAACAATTATTCACTCCAAAAATCACTAGAGTAGTGGCTAAAAATGAGTTCTTACCTCACACTAAGCTTCCCCTCGCATTTATGAGCTCACCACTAGATTTCCCATGATATTCTCTTGAAATTGGACCTTGGAATCACTTAACTTGAGCTTAAGATGGAGGAGATATCTATGTTTGAACTTTGGAATACAATCTGAAATTCGTCCTTGGTCTTTATTAAAAGACCAGGACATTGGCCTTAGCGAATGGGGCTATAATGATCCGCGAACATGGAGGCCAAGAAACTTGACCTTCGCGAATACGGCCAGAGGCCCAGGATCAGGAGACCAAAGACTCAAGCCTCCGCGAACGCAGCCAAGGCTTCGTGATCGCAGAGAACAACTTCCAGGACCTCCACAAATGTGGCCAAAGGCCTGCGATCACAGAGAGCAATTTTTCTTCACCAGATATTAGCTAAAAGCTGAGTTTTTTACCAAGTTCAAAGGAGATATGCTACCCTAACAAATTTGACATTTTAAATTCAATGGCATAGTTAAAATTTCTATACGAGGTCATTACGACTGAAATGGGGTCCCACACCCAGGGCCATTTTGAGCCAAATTCCACAATGGGTTTCGAAATTAGACCGGAAGCCTCGAAAAGCGAACAAAGAGTCATTCTAGACCAATGCTGTCAGAATTTTCATCCGAGCACATTTTGCAGGAATGTTGACCAAAGTCAACTATAGGCCAAAGGTCCTAAACTCGCACAGATTGCCTTGGTACTCATGTCGACCATGCTACTAGCCTAATTTGGTCATTTTGAAGCTGATGGAACTGTTAGAATTTTGTTCTGAGGTCATTTTCTGAAGATGGCCAAAGTCAACTTTTTAAGTTATAAAAACTCCAAAGTAGGAAAATGGGCCTAAAACCAAATGAACGGCCAAGTGACGAAACAGTCAGTGCCAACAAGTCATAAATGATTTGGGGTCGCTATAAAAACACTCTAAACGATGGAATAAAAGCTTAGATTCAAAAATTACCTAGAGGAACATTACAGTGTTTGAACTGTTTCCAAAAAAATAAATTGCCCCAAGTTTTTAAATTTCTGAAGAAATTATTTTGAAATAATTAAAGGCTGAACCCTTATGTAGGGTTGCCTATGTATCTTGTCAAGAAAAGAATCAGGTCAAAACGCAGTTCAAACATAAACATACCTATGCATGTTTTGTATGATTACTATGGATTAGTGATTATGTTTAAAAGAGGTGAGTCTATGAGTTAGAGTTTAGCTCTGAACCAATGTATTTCTAAAATATAAAGAATATACAGGGCAATGTTAATAGTTCTTTAACTAGATGATAAAGTTCAAAAAGAATGATCATAAAGACCACAATAGATGTAAAAAAATTAAAAATGATATGACTCTACAAGATGGTCGTATTGAAAAAAAAAATTCAAGCACAACATAGGTTAATCAAAATCATTGAACAAAGTGAATGAGACTGAAAATAATATGTAAAGTATATATGTGCAACTAAAGAATGTGCAGTAAATATAAGATAAAATATAGAATATGGAAAAACATGCATCAACAAAAATATAACAAATAAAAAATAGAAATTCATCCGGCTCAAGTATCGATTAAGAATATTCAAACAACTGTGAAAAGATGAATAGTAATCTAAACACGCCGACTCTAAAATTGAGGAGTTTTGAAAAAGTTTAGTAAAGTGCAAGACACTCATCGCATGTTCAGTATGTGATAATATACAATCAAGAATCGACAGAAATAAAATGACAAATAAATAGAGTGTCAACAAATATACAATTACAGTCTACAAATAAACAAAGAATTAAAAAGATTTGTAATAATGTAAAGAATTTATGCATAAATAATGAACAAAAATTTAAGTACTAAATACATAATTCACAGTGTATGAAAAGAATAAAAAAAAAATTTTAAAAATTGAAGTGTGAAAAATATGAATAGAAATACCTCCCTCAATTGAAAAAATTGAGTCTATCATGGTTAAAACCTGGATTGTATTCTCCAGCAGAGTCGCCAAACTGTTATGCCCCAAAATTTAACCGAGGTTAAATAAAGCACAACTTATAGACTCTAAAAAGATTAATTATTGTATAGAGTCGCTACCTAATTTATTAAGGAAAATAAGGAAACCTATTTTATGTATGACATGTATGACTCACATTTGAATCTGCGAAAAACCAATTTAGATTCTAAATAAGGATTAACATTATTCCGAAGGTAAGGTGTTAGGCGTCCTTCAAAATCCACAAAATATGATACCCAACTAGACTTAATTTATTAAAGAGGAAAAGGATAAAATTATTCTTTGCAAGTATAACACATATATATGTAAAGACATATCTACTAAAATTGTATAAAAATAAATGTACAAAAGAGTATGTATCAAGCAAATAATGTATATTATTGTCAACTATGTGTATGAAAATATGAGAAAGACGATATAAATGTATAAAAAAGTAGCTTTTATGCAATATTAAGAGAATTGTTCTTTATTAAAAAAAGAACTCTTTTACCATATGAAAAAAAACACCTTTTGTAATGGGTAAAAAGTAAAATACTTCTTTTTATAGAAAAAAAGTATTTTCAAATAACATTTTAAACTTACAATGTCAATGAGAGAATAAATTATTATTTAAAGGAAAAAGATTTTTTAATATTGTCTAAAAATGTAAATTAACTGATTAAGTTGTTAAATCAAATAAATTTATTTATGTAAGTATTTACGGCCTAAATTTTGCATAACGTCAATAATATACACAATAGTAAATTAAAAATATTATTCGAACATAATTCGAATAGCTTTCTAGGGGAGAAACTCTGGGTACCTGTAAAGACACTTAATAAAAGTGTTAGTAAGGGATAATAATAACAACAACAACAACAACAACAACAATAATAATAAAATTTTATCTTAGAAGCATGGGATAACAATAAATAAATAAAAAATAGTACCAACATGTTAAAAGCTAACAAACATGGATAATAATATTAAAATAACTACAGATGTATAAAAAAAAAGAATGGATAACAATACTACTACTATTAATAATAATGAACTCAAAAATAAAACTCATCTTATGAAAATGGGAGGCCTTGGAATCGATGATAATTTCTTCATCAACTATTTTTAACTGATAAAATATAATATATAATGTAAACTTAAATTAAATTTTCTGTGTTTTAAAATGTGGAGGCCTCAAAAATCGACGAGGAGATTATTTTATTGGCCAATTTAAATTAAAAATCGTGTGAAACTAATAAGTGTAATGTAAACTAAGGGCAACACCCAAAGTGATAATAACATAACAGAAGAATAATAAATACTAAATAATGACAACTTAACTAATGGAAATTGAAATTCTTAGAAATTATATGAAAACGACAAGCAACAAGCCGTCATATATGAGTAAGAATAAAATGGACAAGTGAAGCAAATAATTATAATAATAACAACAATGTACTGACAATGTCTTATCTCCTATTGTAATAATATAATAATTTAAATAATGGAAAAATGATTAAATTCACTATAAACAAAAATATAAATGACGAAACAGTTATGGGGAAGCAAAATATTACCGGTAAAGGTCTGTAATAGTTTGTAAAAGAAAACAACTAAAATAAGAAAGCAAAATAACACAACACACTCAATAAAATATCAAACAAACATGCTCTAAACAAGATAATGAGCCAAGTTTAATGAATAGTAACTGGAGATCATGAAAATAGAAATAACAGTAGCTGGGGTTTGAACTCCTTCGGCGAGATATGAAAAGAAAAACGAAGAAAAAGAGGGATTATTTATTTACCAAAGCTGAAGGGAGATCGATGGTGTTATCTCGTGGTTGGAGCTTGGAGTTTCGCCATAGAAGCCTTGTTGTTTAGCTTGACTTTGCCGAGTTTGAGCTGCTTCTATTGGTTGCTTCAAGTTGAAACTCACTGCAGATCTGGGATTTTTCCAGAGAAGAGGGAGCTCGGAGTTCTCCATTAATGGAGGAACTTGGCAAGGAAAGGAAGTGACAGTGGATTTGGTTGTTTGGAGTGCTGATGGGTGAAGGAAAATTGAGAAGAAAGGGTGAAAATGGGTATGAGTTGTGTTTGGGTAAGATGGAGAGGAAAAAGTTGTGGGTGGCAGCTTTGTGTTGTAAGGAGAAAGAAAAAGAATAACAAAAAATTAGGGTTTCCTCTCTTACACTACCCATTTAAAAGGATTATAAAAAAAATTCAAAAACTATTCACTTTACAAATTATGGACCATAAATAATGAGCTAATTAAATATATGAGTAATTTAATATTTATCTATATTTCAATATATTCCTAGACTATGCTAAAAATACTAAAATGAATATAAAAAAAATATAACAAACGAAATGTAAAAATACAAATTAATGAAATGTGATAAAAAATAACTATAATTGAAACTAAATAAAATAAATTGATAAAAATCATAAACCTTTTTTGAGAAATAAGGACAATTATTGATAAAATAGAATTAAAATTGTAACAAAGTGCACCTTTGAACTATTAACGAATAAAACTCAAAATAATTAATTTTAAAAATATTAAGCCAAAATTTAGTGTCAACAAAAGGTAGGTAGCTAGGTAGTAAGATTTGAGATTACTCTTACTGAAAAGAGATTCTCTTCTACATGGAGAATTTTGTTTTATTACTTTATTTTACTGAGCACTAGTCCAAAAGTCCGGTTGTCCTACTCAAATTATTGGAATGCAACATGTTAAAATCTAAAAGTTAAAAATAAAATATTTATTGGGGGTCCCCATAAGTCCAACAAAATAAGTAGCAAATTTACTTGAAGTCTATAACAAAAGGATTAATGGATTTAGAAGAAAAAAAGATTAAGTAGGTATGTCTCCAAAACAACTCGATTTCTTCTTTAAGGCATATATTTATGTTGTATATTATAGATATATTATCTTTCCAAAAAGTATGAAAAATAATTATTTCAAATTAAGAATGAATTAAAATAGTTAAATATCATTTATATAATCATAATCATAGTAATAATAATAATTAAAATAATAATAATAATATACTAAATAAATAGTAAAAATTATAAATTATAAAAAATCAATATTCTAAATTAGTAACTAATGAAATAAATAAATAACATTAAATTATAAATTATGAAAAAATAAATATTCTAAATTAGTAACCAATGAAATTAATAAATAATATTATATATAATAATAATAACAATAATAAATTTTTGAATATTATACTAAATGTAAGCTTAAGCATACAATAAATAAATAAAAAGTTTAAAATACACATTCAATTAAATAACAATCCAAAATGAATTATAGGTCGATCAAAATTGAGTGTCACCTTCAACCATCACTATGAGACTTGTGATGATACAACGTACTGCTCATATTGACATAACTATCGACTACCTTGCCAGAATAAGGGACGTAAGCTCAACTCATGGATCCATATAAAAGTCTATATTAGGGACTGAAGTGAGAAGTCACCCAAACCATTGACATAGTCCTATCATACGCTGGCTACGTAGTTTATGGAGTTTGAGTTATCTAAACTCTTATCCGAATCAGTGTTCAATACTACTCCCAAAATATGCAATAATGCTCAAATACTCAGATGAGTAAAATAATTCAAAATATATCTCATTTAGTCTCATTGGACTTTACTTTGATAAGCTCAAACTCGTTGCTCAATCTCTTTAAATACTCCTTTTCAAAACAAGTATGCATTTTGGAACTACTTATGTTTTCTTAAAACTCATTATCAAAGTAATGCATAATAATCTAAGTCATTTAAAGTTGGTAAATCATGCATAAAATCACTAGTGAAATGCTTCATAATATCTAGTAATATAATTTACTCAAAACTCTCTTCTCAAATCAAGATATAAAAGTGCATCATTCTTTAACTCAAAATAATGCATAGTAAGAAATAGTTGCAAATACTCAGATCAACTAGGGTTCAAGCAAATGTAGGAATGAACAACAATTTCAAGGATTCGAATTATGGGAATAATCGCAATAGAAATAAATATGCAGAGAACTCAACAAACAACATCAACTCACTCGAATACTCCATATAATATGATTAAATCTCAAGCTCTAACTAATAATAATTGAATCAAGATATAGGGTTTGAGGACAAACTAATTCCAACGCTATAAATAGTCTTATATACCTGGAAGAATGATGTTCTTGGCGAAAATCGAAGAACTCACTGACCATGGTTCAACCTTAGCCTTTTCTCCTCTCCAATCGCGCTTCAAGAGTTTGAATTGTTAATGAGGAAAAAAGGAACATACAGTATTTATAATGACTTAACTTTGTCCCAAAACATCAAAGTTTTGATTTGGAAAGAGTGGGAAAAGACCAAACTACCCCTCATTAAAAACTGATCTAGGCCGTTAACGGATTGTCCTACGGACCATAGAACTTTCTATGGGCCGTAAAAGACCCTTCGTTAAAATTGGGTGCTCAATTTTGAGCTCATTGGAAATTGTCAAGTTGGGTATATGGGCCCTTCTATGGGTCATAAACCCTATGATGGGTCGTAGACCCTCTTTGTGGAGGTACATGGAAAGGGTCCCTTCAGGGTGGGTCTACAAAACCTTGTACGCTCCATAGACCCTTCGACGGGTCATGAAACGGTCATGGAAGGTGAACTGGGAAGGGCTCCAGGGGGCTAGGTATACAGAATCCTCTACAGTCTGTAGACCCTTGGGCGAGTCGTAAAAGATAATCATAGAAGATGAACAAGGATGGGTCTTCAGGACTCCCTTCCATGATCCATGAGGATTTATACGGACCATGGAATGGTCCATGAAATTCAGGCCAATGAACATTCTTTAGGACTCCCCTCCATGGATCCACCTATAATTCATGGTAATTTGCATAGACCGTAGGTGGTGTTCATGAAAGTCACTGCTTTGCCAACACTCAACTTCTTCTTCTAGGTTCTTAGGACTGATCGAAGTTAGGATATTTTATGGTGTTACGATATCTTCCTCTTGAGATCATTCATCCTCTAATGATGTCCAATCTAAGAGTTTTCATTAGGAACGAAGCTAATGGAAGAATTGAAATACTTAAACACTCGAAAACACACAAATGTTGAGATAGGAAAATGAGTTTTACCTTCATTATCAACACTAAAAAGAGTGAATAGGTGAGGGTATCAAACTTTCATATCTTCTTCGGCTTCCCATGTAGTCTCTTGTACAAACTGATTCCTCTACAAAATTTTGACTGAAGTGATATCTTTAGTCCTCAACTTGTGAACTTGACGATCAAGAATTTGAACCAGAACCTCCTCATAAGATAAACTATCTTTCACACTAATGTTTTCTGTAGGAACAGTAAGCAAAGGGTCTCTCAAACACTTCTTAAGCATAGATATGCAGAACACAGGATATATGACTCTTAACTCTAATGGTAGCTCTAACTCATAAGCTACATTACCAACTCTCTTAATAATCTGGTAAGGACCAATGTAACAGAAACTAAGCTTTTCTTTCTTCCCAAACCTCATAACACCCTTCATGGGTGAAACTTTCAAATATACCCAATCATTCACCTCAAATTCTAAGACTTTTATCCTAACATTAGTGTAGGACTTTTGATGACTTTGCGCAATTTTCAACCTCTCTTGGATAATCATCACCTTCTCCATAACTCGATAAACTAAGTCTAGCCTTATCAACTCAGCTTCACCAACTTCGAACCAACCAATTGGTGATTTATATCTCCTCTCATAAAGAGCCTCATAAGGAGACATCTAAATATTTAAGTGATAACTATTATTGTAAGCAAACTCTATAAGAGGCAAGTGATCATCCCAGTTACCTTTGATGTCAATAGCGCAAGCTCTCAACATATCATCAAGAATTTGAATTGTACGCTCTGCTTGACCATCTGATTGAGGATGGAAAATGCTACTAAGGTTTACCTTCGAGCCTAGACCTTCCTGAAATGACTTCCAAACCTAACCAGTGAATTAAGCACCTCTGTCTGAGATGATAGATAAAGGAAATCCATAAAGTTGGACTATCTCACGAATGTACAATCTAGCATACTCCTCTACTAAATTCGTAGTCTTAACCGGCAAGAAGTGGGCTGATTTAGTTATGTAGTCTACAATCGCCTAAATCAAATCATGATGTCGGTGAGATCGCGGTAAGCCTATAATGAAATTCACGTTTATCATCTTCGATTTCCACTCTAGAGGTTCTATATTCTAAGTCAAACCACAGGGCCTTCGATGTTCAACTTGGACTTTTTGACAATTTGGGTACTTAGAAAAAAAGTGCAATATATCTCTTCATACCATTCCACCAGTAGACTTCTCTCAAGTCATGATACATCTTGGTGCAATCTGGATGAATTGAATATCTAGAGCTATGTGCCTCTGCCATGATTCTGTCTCTTAGACCATCGACATTTGGCACACACAATCTACTTTGATATCTCAACACACTATCTCCTCCCTTGAGCAAAAGCGATTACTTTTTACTTGTGAACATCTTTGTTTAACTGAAGTAGAATGGGATCTTGGTCTTGATTATCCTTCACTTCTACCACTAGTAATGATTCAATCCCATTCTGAATAATGACACCACTCTCATTTGAGTCCACTAGACGAACTCCCAAGCGTGCAAGTCTATACACTTCCTTAGACAACTCCCTCTTTTCTTCCTCTACATGAGTACGCCACATGGAAAACCTGCTAAGAGAATCAACAAAACAATTAGCTTTACCTGGGTGGTAGAGAATGCTCATATCATAGTCTTTGAGAAACTCAAGCCATCTCCTCTTGTCACGACTCGATCTCTCGAGTCATGATGGCACCTACCATAATCCACCTATAGGTAAGTCGCCAACTCGTATCCCTGAACAATACGTAATGGGAATAAGGGTAGAAACTAAATAAAATAAAATAATAACTGAAATATTATGAATAGAAAAAGCATAAATAATAAATATATACATCAAAATATAAGATCCCTCCCTGACCCTGGAAGTCACAAGTACAGAGCTACTAAGAAATACTGATACCAGTCCCAAAAGTGGACAATGAAAATAAGACTGTCTCAAAAAGCAAAAGACTAGTCAAATATGTATAGATAGAGATAGGAATCAAAAAGCGCAAAATACTCACCCAATCCTCTGAAGTAAACTGCAACTGGCTGGAGTCAGCGCTTGTAACTTGTTCTTGGACCTGCATCATAAAAAAATACAGAGTGTAGTATGACTACCAAAAACAATAGGTACCCAGTAAGCATCATAGGCCGACAGAGTTTCAAAGATAAAAGCAATAAGAAAAGATATAATTTTAGAAAGTAACTGAATGAGATAGAAAATAAAGGAGATGCACACGAGTGTAAGGAACTAAAAGAACTAAATACAACTGACTAAACCTAACTGGACCCCTTTTAGCCCAGAAGGTACACTTGTGCGCAAGTTTAAAGAAAAACCCGAGCAGACCCCCCATAGGTTTGACAGGTACCTAAAATTGCTAAAACTATTAATAATTTGAAATGGTGAGTCCTTAGCCAAAAAAGTGTAGCTCAAATCTCGAATTGTGGATAGCCTCAAAGTAACCACTATTAACAACCCAGCTAAGAAGTCCAGCACCCGGACCTCGAACTGCAGATGAGTTTCGAAAGGGAAAATTACTAGTAGTATCTAAATAGTCAATATGACAGCCCATCTAAGAAGTCCAATGCCCTGACCTCAAACTGCGGATATGTCTCAAAGGGGCAAGAGTCCGTGATCAGATAAGTAATCTCTGTAGAGGATAACAGGGCAGTATAACCAGACCTTGAATATGCAACGATAGTGGCTTCCAAAAAATATCATGTCATCTCTTCATCATGAAACCACCAAGGATCGACATCCACTCTCAGAAATCAATTCAACACTCCAAGCTTGACCCTAACCCAATCCTAATCACCAAATAAAGCCCAAAGCTCAAATCATCTACGAACGAGCCATATAATGAGGGAGGGAGGGTAGAAGTCATCAAACTGAGGCAATGACTAATCTAAGGCTCAAACTACCGCAATCAAGTTTGCTTTTCCAGTCTATAGGGAGCCATGCCGTCTGAATAAACATCCGGGTAAAAATAAGGCCTAAAGGCTCCAACTATCGCAAGTCCATGGAAAAAACTAGTCTAAGCCTCACCTAAGGAAAACATGCTCAATATAATCAGAAAATAGTAATTATCAAGGCCACAAGGTATGGATGATTGCATCTATAACAACAGTCTGCTAATAAGTACTTGGTACTACGTGAAAAAAGGCCTGAAATAGGATTTCTTCCCTAACAGGTATGCTCAATCACCCAACAAACCCAAATTCTAAGTAATCTCTATCCAATCATGTAATCAAACTCAGTCTAAGAAGAGGAAAGCCGTAGCCTACCTGTAGGTTGATCACGCGCGCTTCAAATCAAGGTACCATAGCATTTCCTTTTTGAATGGCCTCCAAATGCTGCCATGCTATCAAAAATAGAATCACAACAACAATACAGTCATTTTGACATTAAAATTACTAATATCACTATGGTAATTATGAAATTTACTTCGTGAAAAGGTCCTATTTACCTCCCTAAACTTGTGTTCCAAAATGGAACATAATTCAAGGATTGTATTAGCAAGAAAAAGATCATGCAATAATATCCCAATTCAAGCTTAAAATACATAATGGAGCATGTATTTTTCTGAATTTTCCTCAAATGAAGCCTTTCCGCTAACTCCCGAATACTCCTATATTTCTCCCAATAAATACCTATAAATTGTCCTTTGCATCACCTAATTCTGAGCTAAAATGAGAGAGATAACTATGTTTGAAGTTGGAGAAAATAACTAAAATTCGGGTATCAAATAAATCCCCAGGCATCACAAAAGCGACCACTACCAAGAGTCGGGCCTCGCTAAAGCGAGACTTATGTCACAAAAGTGATGGGTAGCTTTAGTGAGTCCTTTGTCGCTTTAGCGACACCCGTCCAAGGTGACCCCTTAATTTAGCAACACCCTGGTCACTTTAGCGAGGGTCGACTTAGTGACCAAGGGCTGATTTAGCAATGGTACGTTATAATTCAAATAGGAGGCAGGTTTACTTATAGTTAGCAGAGGTATACGTGAGTGTCCAGTTCCGGTACCCGTCATTGCCCACGGGGTTGGGTCGTGACAATATGCCATAAGATGCATGAAAAGTTATAATGAGCATGAGTATAGCTTAAAAGAAATCTTTAAAAATAAGAAATTCTTGGTCAATGCATATCATAAAACTTACTTTATGTCTATAACTTGTGAGATAGGACCTTTAACCTTATAAGAGATCATGAACATATGAAAGATATTAGTAGTCATAGTATGAAATACCTTAAACATCGAGAGAAGGACCTTGTAACTTGGTGAGAGATCATAGCTTATACTTGAGCTTAGGGTAAAATATGCATACCTGATAGATGGACTTATCACACCATAATAACTTCTTTGATCTTAACTTTGATTATCATTTTTCATCATAAAAATTATAATCTCAACTTTAAATTATGAAAACTTTACTTGAAGATCATTGAACTCGTAATATATTCCTGAAAATCATCTTTGACTTCATAATCTAAACTTAGAAATAGATTCACGCTTGCTCATTCATAATTTAACTTAAAATCATGCAATTCATATAAATATATGCATATAATGATCATTGATAACATCTAAAAATGGAATTAAATTAGCCCAATGCAATTAATCAAAACTAGGGTTCATAATCAATTGAAATTGAAAGAAACTATGAGAAAACCTTGGGACTTCACGGGTGAAAGGAACCCATGAATCAATCCCCACATACCTTGATTGAATCCACTAACAAATTGAAGAGAAACCATATTGATCTTGAGACCCTAGCTTAAGTGTGGAAGAAGACCTTTGAGAGGAGCCCTTGGGAGAGAAGACTTGATATTTTTGAGAGTTAATAAAAGAATGAGAGTTTAGGAATACTTAAGGTAATCAATAGTTGAGAACCTAGTCCCAAAAATGTCCAAATACATTGATGAACTTATAGGGAAAAGACCAACAAACCCCTCATAAAAATCTGTTCGAAGGACCCTATGAAGCAGCCATACGAGTCGTCAAAATCTGTTCGAAGGACCCTATCAAATCACTTGAGATTGATAAACTCTTGTATCTTGGCCTCTCTCAACTCCAATGGGAAAAGAGATCAAGGGAAACAACTATAAATGCTTCCCAACCAATAGGATCCCCACCCTCCTTCTCATACTTCCATTGAGTATACCAAACTTGAGCAACACCCATGAGTTGGTAGGGCGCCAACCCTACTTTCTCTTCTGAAGTGACCCCCATACTACTATATTATAGACTTCATCGATGAACTCTTGGGGATCCTCATCAACTTTTGAACCATGGAATTTAGGAGGGTTCATTCTTATAAAATCTCTTACCCTCGAAGCCGGAGTGGGTGCATTAGGAGGAGAAATAACCCTTTTGTTATCCACAACTTGGGCTAGCATGGTGAAGGCGGTCTAAAAATCAGCATGGGTAACTTGATCAACAAAAGGATTCTTAGCTTGAAGGACTTGTCTTCTTGGAGGCATTTTTTGAAAATCGTAAAGACCAATCATTAAGAAAAGAACCTTAAGGCACAAATCTATCGCACGACATCGATCATGAAAGAAGTGAAACCTTTCCTAAGATATTTCATAGACTCTTATTCATGGATGTGGCGCACTTCACACCAATGAACAAGACTCTGCTTAATGCGGTATGTTGGACTCTAAGGACTATTTCAAAACCTCAAACTCTGATACCAAGTTTGTCATGACCCAAGCCTAGGGCCTAGACGTGTTATAGCGAATGAGGAACCCGGAGGTACCTCACCCAAGCCTCTTTTATTCATTTAGCCTTTCATCAGTAATGACAATAAATATCAAGCGGAAAAAAGGGAGAAAGTGGGACTAAGGGAGAAAATCATAAAATAGGAGTCATCAACAACTTTAGATCACCATACATTTATGTCCAAACATACCTCTACTAATAGACTTGGCAGGGGCTAAGATATGTCTCTAGTTCACCCTCAAATAAACAAATCATGAAGTACCAAAATAGGTGTCTTAATGCCTCAACATAACATAAGCTAGAAAGGGGAGGAGTATTGACCTCGAATCAATGGGAACTTACCAAAAGTGTCCTTCAAATGATCCAACTAACCACGTGGAGGAGGAGGAACACCGGTCCCTACATGGTGATATCATGTAGGAAAAAGAGTATGCATTAGTACTTTGAATGTACTAAGTATGTGAGATATGCATCAACAAGTAAGAGAAAATAATCAATATGCCATAATATGCATGACCAATCATAATGAGCATGAGTATATCTTAAAAGAAATCTTTAAAAATAAGAAATTCTTAGTCAATGCATATCATAAAACTTACTTCATGTCTATAACTTGTGAGATAGGACCTTTAACCTTATAAGAGATCATGAACATATGAAAGATATTAGTAGTCATAGTATGAAATACCTTAAACATCGAGAGAAGGACCTTGTAACTTGGTGAGAGAGACCATTAACTGATATAAACCATGTGAGCTATAACATAGAGTCTCAATGTTTACCTATACATCACAGGAAAGGGGGAGACTACTTGCCAAGGTAGACTCCTATATGCCTAAGTGGATCCACTAAGCTACATGAAGGATCGATCCTCAACTACGAGCGACCTTCTAAGGAATCAATCCTCTTCTACGAGTGATCCTCTAAGAAATCAAGCCTCTTCTACTGTGATCCTTTATCCTATGATCGCACATAGTTATTGGATAATAGGATCTTTCTACGGGCCTCTTGCCTTTAATATGGGAGAGAATACCTATTTCAAGGTCCACTAAGTGCAAGTTAAACTCTCAACGAAATAAAAAAACCATAAAACATAAACTCAATCATCATGTGGGAGGGGACATATCTACTACCCATCCACTCTTCGTAAGAACATAATCATAGAATATCTCCTTAACTTTATCTCATGTAATATGAGTGTAAACCTTTCATCATCACATATCTTTATTCGTAAAACATCTTTAGTGCCTTAAGTCACCCTATCATTACCTTGCTTGAACATTATAGAATCATCATTCACAAAACTTCTTTGCAAAAAGCACCTTTAAACTCATTTTTAGACCTTGTCAAATATTCATAAAGATTTCATTGAATATAACTTGGAACTCAAGGTCATATCTTATACTTGAAACTTAGGGTAAAATATGCATACATAATAGATAGACTTATCACACCATAATAACTTCTTTGATATTAACTTTGATGATCATTATAACTTTCATCATAAAAATCATAATCTCAACTTTAAATCATGAAAACTTTACTTGAAGATCATTGAACTCGTAATCTATTCATGAAAATCATCTTTGGCTTCATAATCTAAAATTGGAAATAGTTTCATGCATGGTTATTCATAATTTGACTTAAAATAATGCAATTCATATGAAAACATGCATATAATGATCATTGATAACATCTAAAAATGGAATTAAATCAGCCCAATGCAATTCATCAAAACTAGGGTTCATAATCAATTGAAATTGAAAGAAACTTTGAAAAAACCTTAGGACTTCATGGGTTAAAGGAACCCATGAATCAATCCCCACATACCTTGATTGAATCCACTAACAAATTGAACAGAAACCATGTTGAGCTTGAGACCCTAGCTTAAGTGTGGCAGAAGACCTTTGAGAGGAGCCCTTGGGAGAGAAGACTTGTGATTTTTGAGAGTTAATAAAAGAATGAGAGTTTAGGAATACTTAAGGTAATCAATAGTTGATAACCTAGTCCCAAAAATGTCCAAATACATTGATGAACTTATAGGAAAAATACCAAACAAAACCCTCATAAAAATCTGTTCGAAGGACCCTATGAAGCAACCATACAAGTCGTCAAAAACATTACGAGTCGTAGACCCCTTTCGTTCTGTCAAACCTTGAAAAAAAGTCTAAAAAAATGAGCCTCTGATATTTGTTTACGACAAATGTTTATGGGTCATAACTATTTCTATGGCTCGTCACTTGTTTCCACGGGGTCGTAACTCAAGTTGTAATATTTCCTACGAGTCGTAACTTGATAGTTTTTAGTAAAATCGTCATAACTTTTTCATCCGAACTCTAAATGAGACAAAATTAGTGAAGTTGGAAAGAGGATTCAAAGACCTTTAAGTTGATAGGTAATGTGAACCTAATGCTTATATTATAGGAGATATGATCACTTGAAGTTGACAAAAGTAAAATCTTTCACCAAAACTCAATCGGTAAGGAAGCTTTTAACTCGACTTTATACTAGAGGAATCTTTTGACCTTAAAACATCTCCAAATACATTCCCACTCTAATAATTGGTCTTAAATCTATGCAAAATTAAAAATCACCCCTTTACGACACTACAGATGGCTTGTACGACTCATCATTTGTCCTATGGGTCGTTAACACGAGTCGTCAAAGTAGTTCTCTGAAATATAAGGCTATTGTAATGAAACTTGGTCCATACAACTTGTCCTTATGAGTCGTCGACTCTTCTACTAGTCATACATACAACTCATCAATTTCCCCTTTACTTAGTCAAAACTCAAAACTCAGGACCCAATTCTATGAGTCCATTCTACAACTCGTAACTCATCCTGTTGAGTCATTTCAAAAGTACTGAGGTTTGTCAATTTTGCAAAATCAAAGATCAGACTTTCGACTTACTCTATGATTCATCACCATTCCTACAAGTCGTCATCTTGACTCATAAACTCAGTTCCAAACTTTGTTAATTTTCCAACCCTAATATCATTCCAACGAGCTGCTTATACAACCCGTAGAAGTCCTTACGGCTCGTAGGCCAAGTCATAAAGTTAGGGACAGTCCCTTTTCATGGAATTTTCTTTCATTTTGACTTTTCTACTTGTGGGGTCTTACACACAGTCTCCCAAGTAGCCTCCTCGACTGGACGATGCCTCCAATGGACCTTAACCACAAGAATGGATCTGGATCGCAACTGCCTCACATATATGGCTAATATGGTAACTGGCTCCTCAATAAAGGTCAGATGATCATCTAACTCAACTAAATCATGTTGGAGCACATAGGACTCATCTAGAAAATATTGGTGCAATAATGAAACATGGAAAACTAGATGGATTGAAGTGAATACTAGAGGAAAGGCTAAGTCATATGCAATATCACTAACTGTCCTCAAAATATCAAAAGGGATAATATATTTTGGCTAAGCTTGCCCACCTTCCCAAATCTTATCACGCCCTTCCTGGGCAATACTTGGAGGAATTCTCTGTCACCAATGAAAAATCTTAATGGCTGACGCCTATAATCCACATAACTCTAGTATCTACTCTAAGATGTCCTAAGCCTATCCAGAATCACCCTCACATGATCTAATACCTCCTACATCAAGTCTGTACCACGTGACCTAGGCTCTGTAGATTCAAATTAACCAACCAGAGAGCAACAATGCATACCATATAAGGCCTTAAACAGGGACATATAAATATTAGAGTGGTAGCTGCTATTGTACGCAAACTCTGCCAAAGGAAAAAACTGGTCCTACTGACCCCCAAAGTCCAAAACACAGGCCCGCAACCTATCCTCAAGGACCTAAATAGTGCAGTCTAGTCGATCATCAGTCTGCAGGTAAAAAGCTGTGCTAAGATTGACATAGAGGCCTAACTCCTCCTGAAAAGTCCTCCTAAAGCTAGATATGAACTGTGAGCCTATCTGAGATAATAGATACAGGTACACCATGAAGACAAACCACCTCTTGAATATAGATATGGGCCAACCTCTCACCAATGTAAGAAGTATAAACAGGGAGAAAGTATGTTGACTTGGTCAATCGATCAATGATGACCCAAATACTATCAACACCTCTTGAAGTGTGAGGCAACCCCACAATGAAGTCCATGGTGATACGCTTCCATTTCTACTCAAGAATGGGTAATCTCTTAAACTCACTGGCAGGCCTCAAAATCTTGGCTTTCACCTACTGATAACTCAAGCAACGCGACACATAGTCTATAATATTTCTCCTTATACCGCTCTACCAGTAATGCTGCCGCAAGTCACGATACATCTTAGCAGTGCCCGAATGATTATAGTATCTAAAATCACGGGCCTTTCTAAGGATAAACTAAATCAAATCTTCAACTCTTGGAGAACATAAGCAACTATCAAATCTCAAAACCCATTCTACATGTAAGGTAGCCTGACCGGCATCACCTCCCAAAACTCGATCTCAAAGGGCTACCAACTCATCATCTTTGAACCATCGACCATGAATCCTATCTAATAGAGAGGAATGAACTCCCATATAAACTAGCACACGCATGGAATCTGAAATATCAAGTGGAATCATCCTATTTTCTAAGGATTGGATGTCCAAAGCCAAAGGTCGCTCTATGGTAGAAAAGAAGGATAGGTTACACTTACTCATTGCCTGACTGAAGGCGTTCACTACTATATTTAGTCCACTACTACATTTCCCTTACCCAGATGGTACAAAATAGAGAAGTCGTAGTCCTTCAAGATCTCAATCCAATGATTCTACCTCTAATGAAGGTCCCTCTAGCTCATAATATACTGAAGGCTCATGTGATCAATGTAGATTTTTTGCAATGAACTCCATATAGGTAGTGCCTCCAAATCTTAAGCACAAAGATTACCGCCACCAACTCCAAGTAATAAATAAGGTAGTTACGCTTGTATAACTTAAGCTGCCTCAATGCATATTATATTACCTAGCCATGCTGCATCAACACATAACCCAAAATGCCATCAGATGTATCACAATACACAGTGAATCCCTTGCCCTCAATTGGAAGAGTCAATATAGGAGCGGTGGTAAGTATCTCCTTGTGCTTCTAAAAGGTCAACTCATACTCCTCAGACAACTCAAATGGAACATCTTGGTGAATCAACTAAGTCAATGGAGCTGCAATGTTAGATAAGCCCTCAACAAATCGATGATAGTAACCTGCCAACAAAGCTGCGAGTCTCAGAAATATAGGTAGGTCTGGCCCAATCTCGAATAGCCTTAATCTTTGCTAGATCTACTCTGATGCAATCCTTGGATACCACATTCCCTAAGAATGCTACAAAATCAAGCCAAAACTCACATTTTGAGAACTTGTCATAAAGACGCTCATATTTCAAGATCAACTCTATTATCATAACCTTAGATAGTCACTAAGCAAGATCGCAATACCTAATCCATTACTAAGGACTCACCCACTGGGGTTGAAACATGAACTAGCTCTGTCAAAGACCCAGAACTCATGCCTAATTGGGGAGGATAATAAATAGATACATACAAAAATATGGAGCTTGGACTAAATAAAATGGTGGCAGGCTGATGGTATAATAAAAACGTACTTGTAATAACATCTTCAGATGCCTCAATTTATGCCCTTACTGGGGTTACATAGAAATAGCCCTCCACACCCCAACCTGGTGCATCTAACCTACCCCCTGAACTACTTCCCTATGCTCCACCTCTAGCACCATGTCGTCCACCCCGATAATCCTGATCTTGACCACCACCTCTATCTATAGGGGGTACTAATGAAATAAGCCTAGCTGCAGTAGGACCAGGAGCTACTATCCTATGACGTAGACCATCTTGAGATCAGTAGTGTAGGTAACCAGAATCATAGCAACAGTAGGAGCGACGACTCAGATTAAATTATCTACCATAGATTGTAGACCCTGGTTCTGATCCCCTCAACTCTGGGCTTGTGCTAGAACCACTTATATGTTTTTAGATATCCTCTAAAGAGGGTAATGTCACCTGAATAGGAGTCTATATTCTTAGATCGGGACCCACTACAGCTTCCCTAGTGGTGAACCCTTTTGTCACTACCCTCATGGGCCTCACAATGAATATGCTCTATAGTGCCGGTGTGATCTACAACATCCAGAAATGATTACACTATTGACGACATAGGCTCTCTCTAGATCCTCAACTAAAATTTGAGCTCACACATAAAATAATGGACTCTTTCCTCCTTAGTGGGAAATACCATAGTGGAATGGCAAGACAACTCATGGAATATCACCTCATACTTTGTGATGGTCATGGATCCCTTCTCCAACCTAGAGAACTAATCACGAAGTCTATTACTAACACTATATGGTATGTACCTGGCTAAAAAGGGATCCAAAAACTCATCCTATGATACCTGTGGTGAACCAGCTGTCCAGGTCTATAGATATGAGTGCCACCACTCCTTAGCGGGCCCACATAATTGGTGAGTGGTAAAGTTGGCTCCTATGGAATCCATAATACCCAAGGACTAAAGTTTCTCCTAGCATGTCATAAGGAAATCTTGGGAATCCTCCCCTATAGGTCTAAAAAATCTAGGCGAGGAAAATCTCTAGAATTCCCCAAGTATCTTCTGCTTGCACAAAGACATGTTCTCACTAGATATAATATGTTGATCAGTGGATGTGGCTAGTAGCCGCTGAATCTCTAAAGATGGTGCTACATTCTGTCCCTATTGAACTGGCAAGACTGCGATAGTAGATGGGGCCTACTGCTTCATATGCCTAGAATTGTAAAATATTATATAATAGCCTTCTATAGCTTGGGAGCTATAACTGGTATGGGTGGTGGCTGGGTTGTCCCCAGTCCCATTGGCCGGTGGTGAATTGGATCCATATGAGGCTCCGCCTCCTGCTCCAGAGTCTGCTCTCTCTAATAGGCTAGTTCTATAGTCCTCAACCTCAGAGTCGGCCTCTACTCTTAGATGAATCTTTATCAGTGTTCCCAGGTGAATCACCCTTGGCCGTAGTATTGCGCATGTGAGTCATCCTGTAAAAAGAGTAGAACAAGTGAGATTTACGAAACCAACAAGATAGAATGCATAAAAGTGATACAAAAAAGGACATATTCTTAACGACATCCTGTAGCGTCCATAAGATATGTTCCGGACATCTTTACACTAATCCGCATGACTCTACTAGACATTAGATCTGTACATGTGAGATTGTTGAACATGGATCTAATACCAACTTATCATGACCCAACCTCTCGAGTCATAATTGTATCTACCATAACTCATCAATAGGGGAGACAACCCATATCTCGTAACAACACGTAATGAGAATAAGGGTAGAAACTAAACTGAAATAAAGCAATAGTTACAATATCATGAATATTGGAAGAACATTGAATAAATATATACATCAAAGTATATGATCCTCCCAGAACTTGAAAGTTCCTAGTACAGAGCTACTACAAAATATTGATACAAGTCCCAAAAGTGAACCACGAAAATAAGACTGTCCCCAAAAGCAAAAGATTAGTCAAATATGTACAGATGGAGACAAGAAGATCAAAAAATGCCAAATGCTCACCCATTCCTCTAAGAAAATTACAACTGGTACGAGTCAGCGCTAGAAATTCATGCTCAAACTTGCATCACAAAAACAGATGCAGAGTGTTGTATGAAAACCAAAATAACATGTACCCAGTAGGCATCATAGGCCGATAGATCTTGAAAGGTAAAAATACTAAGAAAAGATAGAATCTGACAAAGTAACAGAATGAGATAGAAAATAAAGGAGATGCACACCAGTGTAAGAAACTAAAAGGACTAAATACAACTAACTAAACCTAAATATACTCTCATAAGCCCAGAAGGTACATTTGTGTGTAAGTTTAAATAAAAACTCGAGAAGACCCCCATAAGTGTGACAGGTACATAGAATTGTTAAAAATGCTAAGAATTTGAAATAGTGAGTCCTGAGCCAGAAAAGCATATATCGAGCCTCGAACTCTGGATAGACTATAAGTAACCAATATTAACAACCCATCTATGAAGTCCAGCGCTCGATCCTTGAATTGCGAATGAGTTTCGTAGGGGCAAATCAGTAGTAATCTACAAATAGTCAATATGGATAACCCAGCTAAGAAGTTCATTTCCTGTATCTCGAACCGCAGATATGTATCAAAGGGGAAAGAGTCCATGATAGGATAAGTCCTCTCCATAGAGGATAAATGGGCAGCATGACAAGACGAATCTATGATGATAACAGTTGCCGAATAATATCATGTCATCTCATCATCGTGAAAATACTGTGGATCGACATCCACTTTCATATAATTAATTCAAAACTCCAAGCTTGAACCTAACCTGATCCTGAATCGCCAAACGAGGGCATAGGAAAAGTTCTTAGCTCACCAACATAAAAAGTAAAAGTCATAATGGAACATGAAGGAAAACCATACATATCGCATCCTCGAAACATGAGAACTCACTAACAAGGGAAAGTAACTCAATAACTATCCATGAACAAAATGTGAGTGATCGTCAGACCCTACATTATGATATAATATAGGCAAAAGTATGTGTTAGTAAATAAAATGTACTAACTATGTGAGAAATATGCATGATCAATAAAAATTATACATAATCAATATGAACATCACGAGATAAAACTTGAAAACATCATAAAATATTTCACAAGGCCATTGCATCATAAAAAATTACTAAAAACTTGTAGACATAACATATACATATGTGGGATATTAACCTTAGCTGAAATTTAAGACCATGTGAGCTATAACATGGAATTTCTGTAACATCCCTCAAAAATACCCACAAAATACCTTAAGAATGCCTTAGAAATAAGCTGCTTATGTAACACATTATTCTTAATCTTTTTAGAATAATCTAAGTTCGGAATATCGATCAGGGGGTTAAAACCTGTGGGAGAATGGTCTCGGTAGATTTTTAGGACCCGTATATCGGAAGAAAGATTTTCAAATAATCCACAAAATAGAGTAATCCGCGACAGAACTGCATCGCAGACCTAGGAAGCAATTCTGGCCAAATTAAGTTTTTTTTTAAGGGTATTTTAGAATTTTTCCAAATTATTAGTTAATGAACCTAGATGTTTTTAGGACCTAATTCAAACTCTATAAATTAACCTAAACCTCTAATTCTATTCATTCTTCTACAATTCATCTGTCAATTATTTCTCTCTCTACAAAAAGGCTCTCAAGATTTTCCATTGAAGACTTCAAGCAAATTCACTCAATTTCTCCAACCAAACTCTCAAGTTCTTCCAAATTAATTGGTGTTCTCACTTAAGGTGTGTGGGTATTGATTCATGGATCTTTTCATCCATGAATCCCAATCAATTTCTCAAAGTTTTCTATTAAATTAAAGTATGATATTTTATAAGTTTTGGGATCTCTATTCCAATTGCATGGATTTTGATTTAAAGTATGATCATGAGTCTATTTTGATATAAATTGATGGTTATTGAATTAAATTGAAGAGCTTTTTCATAAATTCTCCTATTTTGATTTTTAGGGTTAATGATGTAAATTATGAGTATTTTGATTTATACTTTTAAAGGATATTATCTATATGAATTATGTATGGACTGATATAAAGTTTATGATCATGCATATCTTCAAGTTAATTTCATGATTTTCAAATCAATTGATCATGCATTCATGTCATAGCCTAATTTCAAGTTCAAGCAATGGTCATGAATTTTCAAAGTATGAATTATGACTATGTATTTCCATTAGATCATAAATTATAAGTATGGCTCAAATTATGAAATTTCATGCAAGTTATGAAGTAAGGTGACTTTGGGCCCTATGTGGTGACCTAAGGCCTAACGATATGAATAATGCAATTATGATTGTAATGATGAAAGGATAATTCTCAAATTACAAGTATGTTATGAAAATAAGCTACTCTATGATTTCAAGCCTAAGATCACTACTATGATATATGATATTATGATTTCATGGTATGTATGTATTCCGTGAGATTTGACTTAGCACCAAATGTGGACTTGAAGTGGGGGCTCAAAGCAAGGGGTCCTTATATAAAGTCTCTTATCTCATAATTACGTGCCACCGTAGGATTGCCTTTTCGCCTAGCTAGTAGATTCACAAATAGCACATGTTCATGATTAAGAGTCTACCTTGGCAAAGTAGCCTCCCCTTTCTCGATGTGGGGATAATCAGATTCCATGTTATAGCTCGCATGGTCTTATTGTTGGTTATGGTTCCTATCCCACATATGTATGATGTCTTAAGTATATTATGAATTTGAATTTATGTTTTAAAATGCTTTGGTCAATATGATTTTCTCATGACTTTACATATTCCATCTTATCATGTGATTTACTTGACCTTTGTATTCCATGATTTATGTTGCATTTCACGCCCTCATAGTTAGTATATTCTAATATACTAATCCATACTTTTTGCCTACATTGTCTCATAATGTAGGGGTTGAGGTTGAAGATCCTAATCGTCTACGTAACTAGTAAGCATTCCTATCCGAAGGTGTTGTAGTGAGTCCTCATTGACCGAGGACTAGTTTCAAGTTGGTTATTTTTTTTTGTTCTTTTCAAAGACTTTGCTTACATTTTATATTGAGGGTGAGCTACGAACATGTCTTAGCCCCCGCCCATACTCATGTTTAGAGGCATCTAGCTGGACATATGTTTGAGTCTATATTGTCATAAGACATTTTTAGATTTCTATTCATGGTTTTAGACTCTCTTATGATGCTTTTGCTTTTATATTTTTCCTTATGTATGCTTATGAATGTACAAGAGTCTTGGTTGGAGCCGTTCGGGGTTTTGATCACTGTGTTATGACTAGGCCCTAGGTCGGGTCGTAACAAACTTGGTATCAGAGTACAAGGTTTTCTGTGTGTCCTAGGGTGTCCAAGATGCCATGTCAAGTAGAGTCTTATTCATGGCTGTGAAGCGCGCCACACTTATGAGTAGGAGGCTATGAGGCGTTTAGGAATTCTCACCTTTTTCATGATTCATGTTGTGCTATGGAGCTTACGTTAAGACGTTTTTTCCCTAATAGTCTTTCTTTGCGATTTTCAGAAGAATAGCTCCAAGAAGACCACTATTTCCAAGGGGACAGAATGTTAATGAAGCCCAAGCTCCCTCAGATCCTCAAGATAATGGTCCTCTACCAGACCAAGTGACTAATGCAGAGTTCTGAACCTCCATCACTATGCTAGCCAGAGTAGTGACCAAACAAGGTGTCATGGATCCTCCTAATGTTCCTACTCTAGCCTCAAGAGTAAGAGACTTTTCACGAAGAAATCCTATGGAATTTCATGGCTTAAAGATTGATGAGGATCCTCAAGAGTTTATTGATGAGGTCTACAAGATAGTGAGTATTATGGGGGTGACTTCAAAAGAAAAAAAGGAGTTGGTATCTTACCAACTCAAATATATTGCTAAACTATGGTACACTCACTGTAAGTTGGAGAGGATGGATGAAGGTCCTGTCAAATGGGAAGCTTCAAACTTGCTTTCCTTGATCACTTTTTTCCCTCTTGAGTTAAGGGAGGCTAAAGTGTTGGAGTTCATAAATCTTTAACAAGGCAATATGGGGATGAGGGACTATGCCCTCAAGTTTACTAAGCTATCCAAGTATGCTCCTTTAATGGTTGCCGATCCATATGCCTGAATGAGTAAATTCATATCGGGGGTGTCCTACTTGGTTGCTAAGGAATGTCACACCGCTATGCTTGTTAAGGAGATGGACTTATTTCGGCTCATGAATTTTGCCGAATACATTAAAGGAGAAAAGCTCAAGGAAATAAGGATGAGGTATTCTAAGAGGGCCCAATATGAAGGTAGGTTCTCTAATACTAGGACCGTTGGTAGCAATGGACGCTCTCATGAAGGCCAAAGCTCAGGGAAGAAGTTTGCTAAGGATAGGGTGCCATACTCTAAAGCTCAAGGAGAAGAAGGTGCAAATGCTAGTTACCCTTCTATTCCAAGGTGTGCAAAGTCTGGAAAACGTCTGGAGGAAGATGCTTAATAGAAATAGATGCTTAATAGAAATGGATGCTTGCTATGGAAGTGGAAAAATGGGACATAAAAGATCCAAGTGCCCTGTTGTAGCCAACAAGGGTAGAGATGGTCGTCCTATCGGAGGCCAAGTGCAACAAGGCGCCCAAGCTCAACCTAAGGATGGCCAACGCAACAACTGATTCTATGCTCTTCATGCTAGGCAAGTGGTTGATGAGTCTCCTGATGTGGTCACGGGTATGTTACTAGTCTTTAACTTTGATGTATATGCATTGCTTGATCTAGGTGTCAACTTGTCTTTTGTTACTCCTTACATTGCTATAAGGTTTGATGTGTGCCCCAAAGTATTAATAGAACCTTTATCAGTTTATACTCCCATTGGTGGTTCGGTATTAGCTAAGAGAGCTTATAGAAATTGTCTCGTATTGGTCTTACACAAAGTTATTCCATGTGACCTTTTTGAACTTGATATGATTGATTTCGACATCATTCTTGGTATGGATTAGTTACATGCTTCTTATACATCTATATGTTGTAGAACTCGTGTGGTTAAGTTTCACTTCCCTAATGAGCCTATTCTTGAATGGAAGGGAAATGATTCAGTAGTTAAGGGTCGATTCATCTCATGTATTACGGCCCAGAAAATTATTTCCAAAGGGTGCATTTATCATATTATGCTAGTTAGGGAAAATAATTCTAAAACTCCTACTCTTGAGTCGGCCCTATAGTTAATGAGTTCTCCGATGTGTTTCTCGATAATCTGCCCGCTATTCCTCCCAAAAGGGAGATTGACTTTGGAATAGATCTTTTTCCTGATACCCAACCTATCTCTATTCCTTCTTACTGTATGGATCCATCAGAACTTAAGGAATTGAAAGAACAATTGAAGGATTTATTGGATAAGGGTTTTATAAGACCAAGTATTTCACCTTGGGCTGCTCCGGTGTTATTTGTTAGGAAGAAAGACGGGTCACTCCGAATATGTATAGACTACCAGCAATTGAAAAAGGTCACCATAAAGAACAAATATCCAATCCCAAGGATAGATGAATTGTTTGATCAATTACAAGGACCAAGCTTTTTTTCTAAGATTGACCTCTATTTCGGTTATCATCAATTGAGGGTAAGGGAGTGTGATATTCCGAAGATGACCTTTTGGTTAAGGTATGGTCATTTTGAATTTGTAGTAATGTCGTTTGGGTTGAAAAATTCTCCAGATATATTCACGGATTTGATGAATCGCATTTTCAAGCCATATTTGGATATGTTTGTAGTGGTGTTTATTGATTATATCTTGATTTACTCTTGGAATGAGGAATATTATATGGGTCACTTGAGGATTGTGTTGCAAACATTGAGGGAAAAGAAACTATTCGCT
Source organism: Solanum dulcamara (assembly GCF_947179165.1). Taxonomy (NCBI): domain Eukaryota; kingdom Viridiplantae; phylum Streptophyta; class Magnoliopsida; order Solanales; family Solanaceae; genus Solanum; species Solanum dulcamara. The sequence continues at coordinate 54,561,710 of NC_077243.1, forward strand.
AAATTTAGTAAATACGAATTTTGGCTAAGAGAGGTTGAATTTCTTGGCCATGTGGTGTCCGATGATGGGAATAAAGTGGATCTAAACAAAATGGAGGCAGTTAAAAATTGGCCTAGACCATTATCTCCTTCCGATATTAGAAGCTTTTTGGGCATAGCGGGATACTACAGAAGGTTTGTTGAAGGGTTCTTATCTATTGCTTCGCCTTTAACTAAGTTGACACAAAAGAAGGAAATATTTTAATGGTCATACGAATGTGAGAAAAGTTTTCAAATATTGAAATATCGTCTTACGTCAGCTCCTATTTTGATATTGCCCGAAGGTTCAGATGGTTTTGTTGTTTATTGTGATGCTTCACGTGTTGGTTTGGGTTGTGTCTTTATGTAACACAGTAAGGTTATAGCCTATGCCTCTAGGCAACTTAAAGTAAATGAAAGAAACTATCCAACCCATGATCTTGAACTTGCGGTGGTTGTGTTTGCATTGAAAATTTGGCGCCATTATCTTTATTGGGTGTATATTGATTTGTTTACCGATCATAGAAGCTTTCAATATGTGTTTAGTCAAAATGACTTAAACCTTAGGCAAAGAAGATGGATTGAACTCCTAAAAGACTATGACATGAACGTATTCTACCTTCCGGGTAAGGCAAATATTGTAGATGATGCTCTTAGTCGGTTGTCTATGTGTTGTGTCGCACATGTTGAGGAAGGTAAAAGGGAATTGGTCAAACAGGTCCATAGATTATCACTTTAAGTGTGCATTTGGTTGATTTCTATGATGCAGGCGTTCTTATACATAATATTTTAGAATCGTCTCTTGCGGCAGAAGTCAAGGCCGAGCAAGACAATGATCCAACTTTGTTCTAATTGAAGAAGTCAGTTGACGAAAAGTCCTTTGAGGCTTTCTCCCTAGGAGAAGATGGGGTACTATATTATCAAGGTCGGTTGTGTGTTCCAAATGTTGATAGAATAAGAGAGTTGATATTAAATGAGGCCAATAGTTCTCGGTATTCAATTCATCCGGGATCTACCAAGATGTATCATGACATGAGGGAGGTGTATTGATGGAAGGGCATGAAGAAGGACATAGCGGAGTTTGTGGCTAAGTGTCCTAATTGCCAACAAGTGAAAGTTGAACATCAAAGGCCTGGAGGTCTAGCTCAAGAAATCAAAATTCCTACATGGAAGTGGGAATATGTGAATATGGACTTTATCACGGGTTTTCCTCATACTAGAAGACAACATGATTCTATTTGGGTCATTGTGGACCGAATGACCAAATCGGCGCATTTTCTACCGGTCAAAACTTCTTATGGTGCCGAAGACTATGCTAAGTTGTACATTTGTGAACTTGTGAAACTTTATGGTGTTCCTTTGTCAATTATATTGGATAGAGGTACTCAATTTAGTTCATATTTCCGAAAGTCATTTCAAAAATATCTTGGCACTAAAGTCAAGCTAAGTACCACTTTTCATCCTCAAACCGATGGAAAAGCCGAGAGAACAATTTAAACATTGGAGGATATGTTAAGGGAATATGTGATTGATCTTAGAGAAAATTGGGATGACCATTTTCCATTGATTGAGTTTGCTTATAATAATAGTTATCACTCTAGCATCTAAATGACTCCTTGTACGGGAGAAGATGTAGGTCTCCGGTGGGGTGGTTTGAAGTTGGTGAGATGGCATTGATTGGTCCAGATTTGGTAATTGATGCAATGGAGAAAGTAAGGCTCATAAGAGAAAGATTAAAAACTGGTCAACGTCGTCAAAAGTTCTATTCTGACACTAGGAGGAGAGAGCTTGAATTTGATGTGGATGATATGGTGTATTTGAAGATTTCACCAATAAAAGGGGTAATGCGGTTTGGTAAGAAAGGGAAGTTGAGCCCTAGATATATATGATCATATTGGATATTGAAGCGCATTGGCAAGGTAGCATATGAGTTAGACTTGCCACTTGAGTTGGCTTTGGTTCATCCGATATTTGATGTGTCGATGTTGAGGAAGTTTGTGGGTGATCTAAATTCAATTGTACCAAGGGAGAATGTCAGTATTGAAGAGAATTTGACTTATGAGAAAGTATCGATTGAGATTTTAGACCGCCAAGTAAAGAGGCTGAGAAATAAAGACGTTGTATCTGTCAAAGTGTTATGGAGGAATCAACAAGTAGATACTGCTATGTGGGAAGCAGAATCAGACATGATGAAGCGATATCCTTCTCTCTTTCTTTTCACTCAAGCCTAAAGGTACTAATTTTCTCTTGATCAAATCGATTAAACTTTTATACTTCAGTTCCATATGTCATTCATATGCATGCAAGATTCATGAAAATAATTTCTCTCAAGGACTACGTTTTATTTTAAGTACGAAGTTTACATATTTTATGCATTCTTCAAAGTGTCCTCATGTCCATGTCGGGTTTCTAAATCCTTTATCCATGTCTTTCCTGTATTAGTTGAATCTCATTCGAGGACGAATATTCCCAAGGGGGAGATATTTTAACATCCCTCAAAAATGCCCACAAAATACCTTAAGAATGCCTTGAAAATAGTCCGCTCATGTAACGCATTATCCTTAATGTTTTTGGAAAAATTCGAGTTCGGAATATTGATTAAGGGATCAAAAACTACAGGAAAATAGTCTCGATGGATTTTTAGGACCCGTAGATCGAAAGAAAGATTTTCGAAGAATCCACAAAATAGTGTGATCTGCGACAGGACTGCATCGCGGACCTGGGAAACAGTTCTGGCTGAATTAAATTTTTTAAGGGCATTTTAGACTTTTCCAAAATTATTAGTTAATGAACCTAGACGTTTTTAGGACCTAATTCAACTATATAAATTAACCTAAACCTTTAATTCAATTCATTCTTCTACAATTCATCTATCAAATATTTCTCTTTCTACAAAAAGGCTCACAAGGGTTTCCATTGAAGACTTCAAGCAAATTCACTCAATTTCTCCATCCAAACTCTTAAGTTCTTCAAAATTAATTGGTGTTCTAACTTAAGGTATGTGCGTATTGATTCATGGATCCTTTCATCCATGAAGCCCAATCAATTTCTCAAGTTTTCTATCAAATTAAAGTATAGTATTTTATGAGTTTTGTGATCTCTATTCCAATTGCATGAATTTTGATTTAAAGTATGATCATGAGTCTATTTTGATATAAATTAATGGTTATTGAATTAAGTTGAAGAATGTTTTCATAAATTCTCCTATTTTGATTTTTAGGGTTAATGATGTAAATTATGAGTATTTTGATTTATACTTCTAAAGGATATTATCTATATGAATTATGTATGGGATGATATAAAGTTTATGATCATGCATATCTTCAAGTTAATTTCATGATTTTCAAGTCAATTGATCATGCATTCATGTCATAGCCTAATTTCATGTTAAAGCAATGGTCATGAATTTTCAAAGTATGAATTATGACTATGTATTTCCATTATGATCATGAATTATAAGTATGTCTCAAATTATGGAATTTCATACAAGTTATGAAGTAAGGTAACTTAGGGCCCTATGTGGTTGCCTAAGTCCTAATGATATGAATTATTCAATTATGATTATAATGATGAAAGGACAATTCTCATATTACAAGTATGTTATGAAAATGGGCTACTCTATGATTTCAAGCCTATGATCACGACTATGATATATGATATTATGATGTCATGTTATGTATGTAGTCAATGGGATTTTACTTAGCACCAAATGTGGAATTGAGGTGGGGGATCGAAGCAAGGGGTCCCTATATAAAGCCTCTTGTCTCATAACTATGTGTCACCGTAGGATTGCCTTTTGTCCTAGCTAATGGATCCACAAATAGCACATGTTCATGATTAGGAGTCTACCTTGGCAAAGTAGCCTTCCCCTTCTCGATTTGGGGATCATCAGATTTCATGTTATAGCTCGCATGGTCTTATTGGCGGTTATGGTTCCTATCTCACATATGTATGATCTCTTAAGTATGTTATGAATTTGAATTTATGTTTTTAAATGCTTTGGTCAATATGATTTTCTCATGACTTTACGTATTCCATCTTATCATGTGATTTACTTGACCTTTGCATTCCATGATTTATGTTGCATGTCACGCCCTCATACTTAGTACATTCTAATGTACTAATCCATACTTTTTGCCTACATTGTCGCATAATATAGGAGTTGAGGTTGAAGATCCTAATTGTCCATGTAACTAGTAGGCGTTCCTATCCGAAGGTGTTGTAGTGAGTCCTCATTGATCGGGGACTAGTTTCAAGTTGGTTACTATTTTTTTTTTCTTTTCAAAGACTCTGTTTACGTTTTATATTGAGGTTGTGCTAGGGACATATCTTAGCCACCGCCCATACTCAAGTTTAGAGGCATCTAGCTGGACATATGTTTGAGTTTATGTTGTCATAAGATATTTTCAAATTTCTATTCATGGTTTTGGACTCTCTTATGATGTTTCTGCCTTTATATTTCTCCTTATGTATGTTTATGATATGTACAAGATTCTTAGTTGGAGCCTTTCGGGGTTTTGATCGCCGTATTTTGACGAGACCCTAGGTGGGGTCGTGAAAATTTCATGTAAGTCCCACATCAAGAAGAGAGACGCTACTTGCCAAGGTAGACTCCATTTAAATATGAACATGAGCTATATGTGGATCGACTAGATAAGCCATAAAGAGACCTACAGTGGGACATAGTTTTGGAAATAAGGGTTGCTACTATGGTTCCCTCATGGATCCTCACCACTAAATTTTCTCGGTGCTATGTCAATCCCAACGAAATACATAAAAATATAATCTTTAGGAAAGGAAAACAATAACAATCCACTTTTATAAAATTGCATAGTAAGAGTAGCTCCTTAAAAATCATGATCATAACATAACATGTGGACACTTACCTCTCTAAGAATCCAAATCATACTTTCTTTCATATTTGAGAAAACCTTTCACAATTTATGGTTACTTACTTGAAATATACTTGAAAACATAGTTCATAACTTTCATAAATCGATCATAAATCCTTGATCATAAATTCACAGGTTAAACTTGAAGTTCGTAGCATAATGCATGGGTCCTTGCAAAACATAATGAAAATATATAATTGAACTTAAATCATGCATGAATTAACTATTGGAATTAAGAAAAAATATAATTGAATTGACCAAATACAATTTTATCAAAGCCCTAGAATCATTGAATTAAAATTAATTGTAAAAAGGGAGAAATATTTGGGATTTAATGGATAAAAATAATCCATGGATGAATCCCCACATACCTTGATTAAAATCAAGATTGAAATCTTGAGAAGGAGACTTGAACCTTGGAGCCCTATCTTTGACTTGAAGGAGAAGATTGATCTTTGAGGGGAGTTCTAGAGAGATGATTTTTGATTACAGTATCTTAAGAGAGAATGAGGGGAGTTCAAAGGGTTTGGGTAGTTATAGGATGTATAAATAGGTCCAAAATGACGTAGTCTAGGTATTAAATGAATCAAAAGGATGGAATTTCTCTAGTTAAAGTCGAGCTCGCCATCTTGATTTGTGAGTGGCCGATCTTCTTTCCCTTCTCACTAAACCTCATCGAGTTCTAAAGGAATTTCTCATAAACATTTAGTGAGGATGAACTTTTTCTTTGACCAATTGTTGAGTCGCTATTTTCTCTATCCTCTTGCCAACCCAACCTCGCATTTGTTCAGAAATCTCTAAACTAATTGGCGAGGGCCCTCAGCTTACTAATCCCATTTGTTGAGTCACAAAGGCCTCTTCCATCTCGCCAACCTTTCTTGATTTCTGAGCAAATTGTTCAAGACTTTTATGCAAGCTTGAGAACAGTTTGGCAATATGCTTAACCCATTTGGCGAGTCGCCTAGTGACTTGGTGAATCTCAGTTTTTTTCCTAAGTTTTATTTTACAACTTTAATTTTTGAATTCCCAACTTTCGAGGCCTTACACTTGTGCTACTATTCCTCCCTATCCTTTTTCCTATCCTCTTCATCCTATTTTGCATAAATCATGTGTCTAGAGGTGTCCATGTCAGAAATCAATAAGGAAGCCTTGCACTTCTTCTTCACATGTTTGACTAGGCCAGAGAAAAATCCCTCATCTTTGACCTCTCATCAGGACTATCTCTAGAGCATTCTTGAACAACTGGATGATCTTAAGGTTGTACTCTTGCACTGTCGATCCTTCTTGTTTCAGATTCATGAACTTTTTAACCTTTTAGTCCATTAGCTCTTGGAGAAAGAAGTGTTCTAGGAATGCCCTCTCAAATCTATTCCAAATAGCAGGCTTAGGATCCTCACCACGAATCTCCTCCCACCAGTGGTACCAAATATTAGCCATGTCTTTAAAATGAAAGGAAACAAGCTCGACTCCCTTTTATCGATTGCATACATAGCTTTCAGGATCTTTCACATCTCATTGATGAAGTTATGGGGATCCTTCTTAACCTTGGACTAGGTGAAAACTTCTGGGTTCATCCTAAAATAGTCTCCAATCCTCATAGCAACTGAAGGCTCTTAAGAATTAGAACTTGGGACTGAAGTGCTTTGACAACCTGATTGGGCATCCACCAACTGGTTGAATATGGTGATAGATCCTCTAAAATCCAAATCAAAAGTAGGAGAAGGCTAAGTAACAAGTGTTTGAAAAACCTCTTGAGTCCCATTGTCATTCTCTAGCTCAGCTGCTCGAGCTCTAATCCTTGTTTGCATCCCTGATGGTAGGTGCATAGTAATCGGTGAGATCTCAGTGTTGGCGATGTTTCTTTAGTTGACAGTGCATTTTTGAGGCATGATCTAAAAATGCTTAAATTATTGAGTTAGAAAGATATTATATAGAGTAAAACTCTATCACAAGAATTTAGAGTACGAAAGAAGTGAGACAATTCCTAATGTCATGTAGCCTCCTTATTATTGATGTGTTGTTCTTCACACCGATAAGGAGGACTCTACTATACTCGGCTTAATAGGCATCCTAGGATTCTTGAACTCTTTGATTTGATACCAAGCTTGTCACGCCCTGAATCTACACCCTAGGCATGGATGACACTCGAAAACTATTTCTAGTCCCAAACGAACCCTTGGCCTAGATAGCTATTAAGCAGAAGACTTAACTCAATTAAAATAGTTTAACAATGATGGGTATACAAAAGAATAAGAATATTACTTCTCATAAAAAAAGTCTCACATGCTATGAACATATAAAGCATTGTTTAAACATAATCTCTGAAAAATGGAAGCAACTCTATATTTTGTCTATTAAGCCTATAAGTACAAGATAGGTATAGATACAGGCCCACGACTACCTCAATGAAACTGATAAAAATGAAAGAATGAAACTAAAATGAGTTCATCCAAAAGCAAGGAGGTCTCACCTAAAGCTTGATGAATGTGATGTTCAATGATGCAACTATTTAGGATCTCTAACACATATATCTACATCATAAAATAGTACATCATCGAAAGACATTAGTACATAGAATGCATGGTATGTAAAATAGCTGAGAGTAAACATACTCACTGAATACTCAACTGAAATGAATACTGTAAATATATGACTGAAAATAAGAATGTAAGTATAATGAAAACTTCACAACTTTGCAATATATAAGATGAACAAAGAAACTCAAACTAATATAGTATTTTATCTTAGTAGAGAGTTTCTCTAACCGACAATCATTACTATGAGCCTCGTGATGATACAACATACTTCTCACATTTTCAGAGCTGTCCATTACCTTGCTAGGATAAGGGACGCAAACTCAACTCATGGAACAATATAAAAGTTTGTATTAGGGACTGAACTGAGGAGTCTCTCGAACCAATTGCATAATCCTATCCAACACTGACTAAGTAGTTTATGGAGTTTGAGTTGTTTAAACTCTTACCAAAATGATTTTTCAATACTACTCCTAAAATATGCAACAATGCTCATACACTCAGATGAGTAAAAATACTCAAAATATATCTCATTTAGTCTCATTGTAATTTACTTTGATAAGCTCAAACTCATTGCTCAAACTCTTTAAATACTCTTTTTCAAAATAAGTATGCATTTTTGGGATTACTCGTTTCTCTTAAAACTCATTCTCTAAGTAATGAATAATACTCTAACTAATTTAAAGTTGGTAAAATCATGCATAAAATTAGCAATGAAATACTTCATAATCTCTAGTAATGTAATGTACTCAAACTCTCTTCTCAAATTAAGATATGAAAGTGCATCATTCTTTAACTCAAAATAATGCATAGTAAGAAACATTTGATAATACTCAGATCAACCAGGGTTCATGATAATGTAGGCATGAACAACAATTTCAATGATTCGAATTATGGGAAATAATTGCAATATAAATAAATATGCAGAAAATTCAATGTAAAGCATCATAGCTCACTCGAATACTCAATATAATAGGATTAAATCACAATATCTAACTCATACTAACTGAGTTGAGATGTAGGACATGAGGACAAACTCAGTCCAATGCGATAAAGAATTTTAAATATATGGAAGGATGATATACTTGGAGAAAATCAACAAACTCATTGACCACGGTTGAATACTAGCCTTTTCTCCTCTGCAATCCTCATTCTAAGTGTTTGAAGTATTAATGAGAGAAAAAGACACATAGGGTACTGATAAGAGACTTAATTTAGTCCCAAAACATTAGGGTTTTGGGTTTGAAAGAGTGGAAAAAGAACAAACTATCCCCAGTAAAATTTGATTTGTGCCGTCTACGAGTCGTCCTATGGACCGTAGAAATTTCTATGGGCCATAGAAGTCCCTTCGTGAAAATTGGGTTCTCAATCTTGAGCTTATTAGAAATTGTTAAGTTGGGGTCTATGGGCTCTTTAATGAGTCTTAGATTCTCTTCTTGGAGGTGCACTGAGAGGGTCCCTGATACGCCCAAATTTACACTTCAATTAAGAAGTATACAACGGTCATTGTCAAATATAGAACCCAACAAGGTTGGGATCGATCCCACATGGAATGTGGAGGAAATAAGTATACTAGCACTTATGTTCAGTAGTAATCAATATGTCTCGAAAGTAAAAATATATAAAGTAAAGTAGAGTTTGTTGGTTTAATCAAGTAACTATTAACAATGTTCGAAATGGTATAGTAAAACAGACTTAGAGTTGCAATTAGTATGTGAATGTACCTAGGATTGTGTTCCCCATGGCATGTAACTCAGTAGACGTATCATATTAGTGATCCTATTTTAATGTATTACATGTAAAATCTAACAAGTTATGCACATCTAAAAATCTTCCGACCCTATTAGATGAATTTTACCTTTTAGAATGTATTTCTTCCTAACACTTGATTTTTACCTTAGAAGACTATCCTCTCTTGGTCTCAAGTCATTAGACGAAGGTTTTAATCTTAGAATCTCCATTGTAGATATCTTTTCCTAATAACTACCTCTTTCCCGAGCAAGTAATGAATTTAGGCGAGTTTTAATGCATGCGCTCATCAAAAGTTAATCAAAATGAAGATAACAACAATGTATGCTCATTCATTGATTGAGAATCACTTATACATTTGCCTACTTTGTTATTCAGTCATGGATCCCATAACCCTAGTTGTGGAGTGTAGCTACTCATAATCGCAAGAAAATTATCAAGAATTTGTATAGAATTCATGCAATAAGAACTTACGATAGTTAAGTAATTAGTCTCTAAACAATGTACAAACAATGAATTAAGAAGAAAGCAAGAATCTTTAATTATGCTCAAGATTGAAAAGTTTTCCACAAAAGTTCTATTCTCTCATTCTATACTCTAAAAACTTTAAAAAATGTGTAACCTAATAATAAACCCTTCAAGTTATTTATAGACAATAAACCAAATCCTAAAAAGAATAGAAAAACTAAGTCGGCACTAGTTCACGCTTTTACTTCATGTCTCATATTGTATTTCACGGGCCGTATAGGTGCCCCGTGACATTGGACTTTTCTCCACATCTGTATTTGACCTCACCCCTCCAAGGGGACCTTCATGTGCCATATAGATCTTCACTGTCCATTAAGAGTCCTGTACACCTACATTGCTGATGCCTTCTTCTTCTTTCATGGATAAGCCTTGTGGACCGTATATGAATTAACGGTCCATATAAGTATCGTGTAAATTTTATTGGGCATTTTTTTGGGTCTTCTCAACATCTCTCAATAGGACAGGTACACGGTTGGTCTGTCACAACCTCAATGGCCCATATAGGGTCTCGTGGTGATCTCCTTTGGCAATTTCTTGAAACTCTTCACAACAACACTTTTAACAGCCAAGTCCACGCATAAGTCTTCATGGCCCATAAAGGGTCTTATGAACCTTGGATTTCAGTGAATTTCTAGCCTTTCCAATTTCTCAACTTAATTTCCTTGCATATTAATTAGAAATGCACATCAGATTTATAAAAGCATGCTTAGAACTCATGATAATTCAATGTTTTGAGCGTCAAAAGTATCATAAATTCGTAACACATCAACACCCTCAACATAGAACCATTATTTATCCTCAAGCAATAAAAACTACACAAAAACAATGACCTACAAATACTAAAGATCCTAGAATATGTATAGCAGCCCACACACAATCATATTTATAACCCTTTCTAATTTGTTTGTCAAATTTACTTTGCAATACACAAGTCATTCAAACTAACTCACAAGGATCCATTTATAACATTTCACTACTCACAGTCAAGCATGGCAATGTAAGTAACACTTTTTGCAGTCAAATTAGCAACCAAACAATGTGATTGTAGTGCCCTAGCCTCAAATAAGTCTCTCTCACGACATATATAAGAAAAATAGAGACTGGCAATTTTACTCACACTTCAAAAGAAGTTCAAACAATGCACATATACCGATGATAGGCTTGTCCTTATTTTTTATACTTAAACTTTTAATTAGCTTGTTAAGGATGACTATAATAATTTCTTAGCATATAACAAGGGTTCATGCTAGGGTAGGATATATTTAGAATATAAGTGACTTTTTTCCCTCCTAGACACAACATTAACTTAGTTCCATGATTCACAATCCATAACTTGTTTCACCCGTACTCTCTTCTTTTATGTATGTTCGGGTGTGACTTTTACTCTTTTTTTTCTAAAGACTCTCTTATGCTTGACAATTTCTTTTATTTTTTTGCTAATTCACTCTATTCTTTCATCGTTTCCACACCCCAATTATTACCTTTTTCTCTTATTACACATTTCTTTCCATACCCCTTCTTTTTCCGCTTTCCTCTATAGTAACCACCATCAACACAGGATTTTAGCTTGAGTTGAAATAGACATTTTCCTAGGGGAGACCAGGTCAAAAACAAAGTTTTACAGTCAAATGGGGAAAGTGAATTGTGTTATTTCAAATAAAAGGTCTTTTTCAGGCTCAAATTTTTGGTTCAAAGGGTCAATTTCATTTTGTTGGTTGTTTTTAGGCTAAGTCGACTATTTTCAATAATGGCCTATGATCCTTTCCTAATAAAGCTATTCATCAGTTTCAGTGTGACTAACCGGGCAAGTTTTAGCATATATATGCAAATTAAGAAAGAGGAAATACAGCTTACACACTCGTGGAACATAACCTACACTATCCAGCACCAATTAACACATTTATGTTCTATCTAGCACTTGATCGACACGTTACTATGTACAATATCATACAAAGATCCTAACACGTCAATTTTCACAGTAAGCATACACAACACATAACATCTAAAATTTCAAATAGGGTTCACAGTTTACTCCTTCAAAACATACGTTTAAAACATAGGCTATATGCACAATCCTAAATACTTTTTGTATTAACACAACACATAGCATCATTATCTATTATACGAAGAACATATACATATGTGGGATATTAATTTTAACCGACATTTAAGACCATATGAGATGTAACATAAAATATGATGTAACTCCCACACCGAGAAGAAAGAGGCTACTTGCCAAGGTAGACTTCACATAAATATGAACATAAGGGATATGTGGATCCACTAGCTAGTCATAAAGCCATCTATTGGGGAACATAGTCTGGAACAAGGGATTGCTACTAAGGCTCCCTTGTGGATCCCCAACCACAAAGTTCTCTTCGTGTTAAGTTAATCCCAACGGAATATGTAAATATAGTCATTAGGAAAGAAAATAATAAACCAATCCACATCATAAAATACATCATAAGAATAGCTCCTTGAAAATTATGATCATAACATAAACATGTAGACACTTTTCTAAGCATCTAAATTATGATTTCTTTCATATTGTTAGAAATTTTTTCACAATTAATAGTTACTTACTTGAAAACATACTTGAATCATAATTCATTACTTTCATAAATCATACATGATACTTCATAAAATCCATGATCACAAATCCATAGCTCAAAACTTTAAATTTATAGCATCATACATGGGTTCTTGTAAAACTCATTGGAAATATGTTATTGAGATTAAATCATGCATGAATAGATCATTGTAATTAAGTAAAAGCATAATTGAGTAGGTCTAATACAAATTGTTCAAAACTAGGGTTTAGGAAATAATCATAAAAGAGATAATTCAGAAACCTTTGGAACTCCATGGATGTAAGAGGATCAATGGATGAATTCCCGTAAATCTTGATTAATCAAAGCCCGAAATGCACTTGGAATTAAGAGACTTGAACTTGAAGATCCTTGGGACCTTTTCGCTTGAAGAAGAAGAAAGCCTTGGGAGAGAATTCTAGTGAGAGGATTTTGGTTGAGAGAGTATTTGAGGGAATGAGGAATTAAGGAGGGTTTTGGGTAGTTAATAGCTTAGGAATGTATCCCCAAAAAAGACCAAGTGACTTAAAAAATGAGTGGGGGAAAAGTCCAAAGTACCCTTGGTATGACATTGTTGTTCAGGTTCTACTGGAACCTTATACGGCACGCAGAATGTTATACATGTCCTATAAATCTCTTGGTTCCTCCGCAATAATTTAACGGATGCCACTTGTTCCTCAACTTCCAAACTTGTCGGTCTAGAATTTCAACCGGAATTTCTTCATAAGATAAACTCTCCTTCACAACATCGATGTACAAATCCATAATACAGATATGATCACCAACATACTTCTTAAACAATGAAACATGAAACACTGGATGCATCGATGCCATCTCTGAAGGAAAATACAACTCATATTCCACCTTACCAAAACACCTTAGAATCTGATATGGGCCAACATATCGCGGACTAAGCTTCCCTTTCTTGTCGAAATGCATCAAATCCCTTATGGATGAGATTTTCAAGTAAACCCAGTCATCAACCTCAAACTCACTCTCCCTTCTCCTTACATCCTAATAGGTCTTTTGTCAATTTTGAGCAGTCTTTAGCCTTTCTCTAATGAGTCTAACCTTCTCTGTAACCTTATTCACCAACTCGGGTCCTATCAAGGTAATTCACCAACTTCACACAAACTAATAGGAGATACACATTATACCAAATAAAGCCTCAAATAGAGTAATTTGGATACTCGGATGGTAGTTGTTATAGGAAAACTCGATCAATGGCAAGTGATCATCCCAATTACCTTTAAAGTTAATTACAAAAGATGTCAACATATCGTCCAAGGTATGAATAGTATACTCGGCTTGACCATAGGTATGAGGGTGAAAAGTTGTACTAAGTTTGACTTGAGTACCAAGACCTTGTTGGAATAACTTCCAAACCTGAGATTTGAATTGAGTACCTCAGTCTGAAATTATAGATGATGAAACACCATAAAGATTAACCAACTTAGTGTAAAGTATAGCATAATCCTTGGCTGAATAGGAAGTCTTAACGGGAAGAAAATGCATCAACTTAGTCATTCGATCAACAACAATCCAAATCGAATCATATTGCCTATAGGTACGAGGAAAACTTGTACTGAAGTCAATATTCAAGTCTTCCCACTTCCAAGTAGGAATCTTAATGTCTTTAGCTAAACCTCTCAATTTTTTATGCTCAACTTTCACTTGTTGACAATTAGGATATTCAGCCACAAACTCCGCAATATCCTTGTTCATGCCATTCTACCTATACATTTCCATTAAATCTTGATATATCTTTGTGGAACTCGGATAAATAGAATACCACAAACTATATGCTTTGGACAATATGATTTCCCTCAACTCATCAACGTTCAAAACCCATAATCGACCTTCAAATCTAAGAACACCATCTCCTCCTTGAGAGAAAGCCTCAGTGGATTTTTTTGGCAACCGCTTTCTTCAACTCAACTAAAATGGGGTCACTATCCTGCTTTCCCTTAAGATCCGCAACAAGAGATAATTCAACACCATTTTGGACAAGAATAGTACCATTCTCCAAATCAACTAAGCGAATGCCCAAACAAGCTTATCAATGAACATCACAAAGTAATTTCTTCTTTTCTTCCTCAATATGGGCAATACTATTCATGGACAACCTACTGAGAGCATCGATAACCATATTCTATTTACTCAAATTATACAACACACTCATATCATAATCGTTTAACAACACAAGTCATAGCCTTTTCCGAAGGTTCAAGTCTTTTTTGCTGAAGACATACTACAAACTCTTATGGTCGATGAATTCATCAACATGGACACCATAGAGATAGTGTCTCCAAATCTTTAAAGCAAACACAACCGCCTTTAACTCCAAATTATGAGACGGATAATTCTTTTTATGCACCTTGAGTTGCCTAGTAGCATAGACTATGACCTTTCCATTTGGAATTAAAAAACAACAAAGAAAAATCCTTAAAGCATCACAATATACAACCTATCAGAACCCTCTTGTAAGGTCAAAACTGGAGCGGAAGTAAGTTGGTCTTCCAATTCTTGGAAGCTTTTCTCACATGCCTTGAACCATTGGATTTTCACCATCTTTTTAGTCAAAGTTGTCAAGCATGATCCAATGAAGGAGGACCCTTCCAAAAATTTTCTATAATAATTGGATAAACCCAAGAAATTTCAAATATCAAAAGGAGACAAAGGTTTAGGGAAATTCTTAACCGCATCAGTTTTATTAGGATCAACCATAATACCTTCACTGAAAACTTTATGGATAAGGGATGCAACTGATGTCAACCAAAATTGCACTCGCTAAACTTAGCAAACAATTGACAATCCTTGATTATTTGCAAGAAAATACTCAAATGAACGACATGCTCATCCTCACACCGAGAGTAGATCAATATGTCATCAATGAACACAATAACAAACATATTCAAGTATTATTTGAACACCCTATTCATGAAATCCATAAAGCTGCAGGAGAATTCATAGCTGCAGGAGAATTCATTAGTCCAAAAAATATAACCGAAAATTCTAAGTGATCATAACGAGTTTTAAAATCTATCTTGAAATATCACGTTCCTTTACTCAAAGTTAATGAGAAACCAATCAAAGATTAATGTTGGAGAAGTAACTTGCTCCTTGAAGTTGATCGAACAAGTCATCAATCCTTAAGATGGGATACTTATTCTTGATTTTGACCTTCTTTAATTGCCGGTAGTCTATACACATACGAAGAGAACCATACTTTTTTTGAATAAAGAAAACTAGAGCACCCCATAGAGAGATATTTAGTCTAATAAAACCCCTATCCAACAAGTCTAATTGATCCTTTAACTCCTTACGCTCTGCCGGAGGCATTCGATAAGGAGGAATAAAGATAGGTTGGGTATTGGGGAGATGATCAATACCGAAGGCTATCTCCCTATCAAGAGGGATACCTGGGAGATCATTGAGAAATATTTTTTTAGAAACTCATTAACAACCAAAACTGACTCAAGAGCGGGAGCTTCAGAATTGGTATCCCTATCCCGTACGAGATGATATATGCAATCTTTGGAAATCATTTTCTGTCATGACCCGACCTAGGGCCTAGTCGTAACATAGCGATCGAAACCCAGAAAGGCTCCAACCAAACCTCTTGTACATATCATAAAAATACATAAGGTAAAATAAAAGTGAAAAAATCATAAAAGAGTCTAAACCATGATTAGTAAATGAAAAATAACACATGACAACATAGACTCGAAATAATTGTCCAACTAGATGCCTCTACACATGAGTATGGGTGGGGATAAGACATGTCCTTAGATCACCCTCAATATAAAATATAACAAAAGTCTTTGAAAATAACAACCAACTTGATGACTAGTCCCCAATAAATGAGGACTCACCACAAACACCGCCGGATAGAAAAGCGTACTCTACATAGATGCGTATGATCTTCAACCTCAACCCCTATATTATGAGACAATGTAGGTTAAAAGTATGCATTAGTAAGTTGGAATGTACTAAGTATGTAGGCAATGCAATGCATAGAAAAATAATATTTGTACAAATGACCATTTTAAATAACATGATAGGAGAAGTAATAAAAATCATAAGTAGTTTTTAAGAAGGATCAATGTATAATAAACCATAAGAGTATCATATAAAGTAAAAGATAGAATTAGTCAGGTAGAACATGAAAAAGACAAAACATATATGGGATAGGAACTATAACCGACAATAAGACCATGCGAGCTATACCATGGAATCTCAATGTTGTCCCTACATCGGAGGAAAGGGGGAGACTACTTGCTAAGGTAGAATCCTACATGCCTAAGTGGATCCACTAAGCGGTTATGTGAATCGGGTACTCACCCCTAGTTCTTATACTCGGGTACTCACCTCCAAGTCTTTATATTTTGGGTACTCACCTCTTAGAGATTTGGGTATTCACCTCTAATCCCTTTGTTCCTATGATGGTACGTAGTTAAACAGACATGAGGTTTCTACTAGGGCTTTTGGTAGGGCCCCCACCTCAAGTCTCCTCGGTGCTAAGTCAAATCCCACCAAATTTATAGATAGTATAGAAATCATAATTACTTATATCATAGTCATGATCATAGGATTGAAATCATAGTGTAGCTCATTTTCATAACATACTTGAATTTAGGATAAGACATGAATGCATGATCAATTAATTTGAAAACCATGAAATTTGACTTGAAAATATGCATGATCATAGAATTTCTTTTAGCCCACACATAATTCATATAGATAATATCATTAAGAAGTATAATTAAAAATACTCATATTTTACATCATGAACCCTAGAAATCAAACTAGGAGATTTCATGGAAAAACTATTTAATTTAATGCAAGAACCATCAATTTATATCAAAATAGACTCATGATTATACTTTGAATCACAATTCATGCAATAGGAATAGAGATCATAAAACCCATAAAATACCATACTTGAATTTGATAGAAAACCTTGAGAAATTGATTGGGCTTCATGGATGAAAAAATCCATGAATCAATACCCACATACCTTAAGTGAGAACACCAATTAATTTGGAAGAACTTGAGAGTTTTGATGGATATTTGAGTGAATGTAATTGAAGTCTTCAATGGAGTCCTTGAGAGTCTTTTGTAGAGAGAGAAATATTTGAGTAGGTGAATTGTAGATGAATGAATAGAATTAGAGGTTTAGGTTAATTTATAGAGTTTAATTAGATCCTAAAAATGTCTAGGTTTATTAGCTAACAATTTGGAAAAAGCCTAAAATGCCCTTACTAAAAATTCAACTCGGCCAGAAAACCCTTGCCAGGTCCACGACGTGGACTTGGCGTGGACCTTTCTATTTTATGCAGTTTCTTGAGAAGGCTATCTTTCGATCTACGGATTCTAAAAATCCACTGAGATTATTTTCTTATAGAGTTTGACCCCCTGATCGATATTCTGAACTCGGATTTTCCAAAAAAATTAAGAATAATGCATTACATGATCAGCCTATTCCCAAGGTATTCTTAAGGCACTTGTGAGCATTTTGAAGGATGTTACATTTTCCCAGCTTTAAGGCACAAGATGAATTGACATTTTAACAAAACATTACCACCTTTCCATTCTAGGATTGCTCATTAGGAAACTAAAACTTAACCACACGAGTTATATAACATGTGGAAGCATAACATGCATAAAGCAGATCCATACCAAGAATAGTATCAAAATTGGTCATGTTAAGCTCTAAAATATCAACTGAGGTGATTTTATGGAAAACTAAGACCAGACAATTTTATAGGCTCTTTAGCCAGTACTAAGTCACCAATAAGAGTATTGACCAAAAAAGGCTGTAACAAGATCTTGGGACTAACATCAAATTTCATAGCAAGATAAGGAGTAAAAAATGATAGAATAGCATTTAGATCTAACAATGCATAAACATCAAACTCAAAGACCTTTAACATACTAGTCACTACATCAAGAGAATCCTCATAAATCCTGGTGAGTCTATAAAGCATAGAATTGATTTTGGCACTAACCTCCACCTGAACCTGAAGTAGTACCATGCTGAACCAATCGACCTTTAGTAGTCTGAGTTTGTGTCTGGGGTTGACCACCTTCACCTCTAGTAGCACTTGAAGGACAATCCTTCACTTGGTTTCCTATCTTTCCACAACCAAATAAAGCATCCGAACCTTCCAAACACTCTCGTTGATGCCTTTTCCTACACTTATTTCATAAGGAGATAGTCTAACCACTCGGTACTCCTCCTTGGGGCTTAAGGTTAGACACCCTATCTTTGTTGAACTTTGAAGACTGAATGTTAGAAGAATGTTGGTCGGAGAACTTTGGGTGAAATTTTGAATGGCCACCATTATCGGATTTACCATGAGAATACTCACCAGTATCGGTCCGAGCCTTCTTGGACTCCCTAGCTCTCTCTTTCATCTTCTCTTACTTAATTTGTTAGGCATGTGTCATGAGCCTTGAGATGTACATCTACTAGATCAACATGGTGGTCCTACATTCTTTGACCACCAAGTCTAACACACCTAAAACAAACTTACTCATACGAGCTCTAGAATCAATAATTATGGAAGGAGCATATTTCGACAATCGAGTGAACTTTAGTACATACTCCCTCACACTCATGTTCCCTTGCCTCAAGTTGATGAATTCTTGGACCTTGGCTTCCCTCAACTCTAATGTAAAGAAATGTTCAAGGAAATCAACCTTGAATTCTTCCCGATCAATGGGACCATCATCTCTACACCTTTCACCCTTCCACTTTTCATACCAAATTTGAGCAACTACCTTAAGTTCATATACCTCCAAGCCCGCCTTCTCCACTGGACCAATACCATAATGTCCACAATCTTGTTAATACCCTCAATAAACTCTTATGGATCCTCGGCCACCTTAGAACTATGGAACTCCAGAGGGTTAATGCGAGTAGAGTAACAAACTCAACTAGCCATCATACCCACATTTAGGTTCATGGGAGAAACAACCTCTCTGTTAGATTGTGCAGCCATGTCTTGGATAAGCACTTGGAAAGCCACTCGAAATTCAGCATGAGATACTTGCTCATCCAATGTATTATTAGAAACTCGGGGATCTTGTTACTCCTCATTCACATAAGCGTTGGCATACCTTCGGACATAAGCTCTTTATGGAGGCATAATTTTGTAATCTCAAGGAAGGATTGTTAGAAGGAAAAACCAAGAGTTCAACTCTATCGCACGACGTAAGATTAATTAGAGAAGTGAAGGTTACTAAATACATAATAACCTCATATTCATAAATATGGCGTGCTTCATAACCATGAACAAGATTCTACTGGACATGGTATGTTAGACTCCCTACAACACCTTAAACCTTGTGCTCTGATACCAAATTTTTCATGATCCAAGATAGGCCACAGTAGTGACACAATGATTGGGACCCTGAGAGACCCCAACCAACTGCTTAACAGATCATACATGAGCATACTTAAGGTAAATAAGAGATAAAAAACTAAAAAGTGAATGCTGAATATAAGTTTCAACATGAATATCTCAATACAAGAGAAATCAATCTAACCCTATGAATGAATGGGACAACATAAAAATAACAATCTAACATTCTTCTACCTCTATAGATGGGGCTTAGGATAAGTTCCTAGCTCACCAAAACATAAGAAAAGAAATATATTATGAACATGAGTGAAAGTCACGATGGGCTTGCCCTTAAGATATGAGAACTCACCAAAAGCAAAGAGGAATAACTATCAACTAGCCATGTGCGGGAGGATGAACATCAGACCTTACATTATGATACAATGTAGGCAAAAATTTATGTTAGTAAATGGAATGTAGTAAGTATGTGAGAATGTGCATGAAAAGAATATCCGGACATACTCAATATAAATATGTGATGCATGACCAAATATCTTGAAAATATGAAATAAAGCTTGAAAACACTTGAAAACTTTCAATAAGTTCAATGCATCATAGAAACATCATTAAATCTTATATGAAGAATGTATACATATGTAAGATATAAACCTTAACCAAAATTAATACCATGTGAGCTATAATATAGAATCTGGTGCAACTCCCACACCAAAAAGAGAGAGGCTACTTGCCAAGGTAGACTCTGTATAAACATAAACATGATCTATATGTGGATCTATTATCTAGGCCATAAAGGAACCTACGGGGGCACTAAGTTTGGAACTAGGAGTTGCTATTAGTGCTCCCTTGTGGAGGTTCCACCATAAAGTTCTCTTGGTGCTAAGTTAATTCCAAAGGAATACATAAAACATAGTCATTAGAAAAGGAAATAATCAACAAATCCACATTATAAAATACATCATAAGAATAGCTCGTTGAAAACCATAATCATAACATAAACATGTAGACACATACCTTTCTAAGCATATGAATCATGATTGCTTCCATATTGTGAGAAAACCTTTCATAATTCATTGTTACATGCTTGAAAACATACTTGAATAATAATTCATACTTTTCATAAAGCATACATGATACTTCAAAAAAATCTATGATCATAAATCCATAGTTCAAAACTTGAGATTCATAGTATAATGCATGGGTCCTTGTAAAACTCATTGGAAACATATAATTGAGATTAAATCATGCATGATAGATCATTGTAATTGAGTAAAAACATAATTGAGTAGACATAATGCAAAATAATCAAAATTAGGGTTTGAGAAATTCATAAAAGAGATAATGGAGAAACCTTTAGGACTCCATGGATGGAATATGATCCATGGATAAATTTCCACATACCTTAATTAATCAAAACCCTAAATAGACTTGGAATTGAGAGACTTGAACTTGAAGATCCTTGGGACCTTTTTGCTTGAAGAAGAAGATAGCCTAGGGAGAGAATTCTAGTGAGAGGATTTTTGTCAAGAGGGAAGTTAAGAAGAAGATAGCCTTGGGAGAGAATTCTATGAAGGGCCTCGTGGAAGTCAAAAACCTGAAACTTTTATTTGTCTCTTTTCCAAACTTCTGGATCTTAAGCGGTAGTCTCAGTAGTCTCAGCCAAGGCTAATTTTGTCACGACCCGATTTCTCATATCATGATGATGCGTACTATGACCTACTAGTAGGCAAGCCAACCTAGATCTCAAAACTGCGAGTAATGAGATATCAGGGTAGAAGGCTAGCCATTTAATCTAAAAAAATAAACAAATAATAGGAGCACACATGGACGGGCGGAAGCAACTAAATATATAAAAACTAAAAAGATCCCTCCCAGAACTTAAAAGTCACTTGTACAGAGCTACTAGTAAAAAGAGTAAAAGTCCCAAAAGTGGACCATGGAAACAGAGCTGTCTCAAAAAGTAAATAACAGGAAAAATGTATATACAGAGGGAGACAGGTAAACACAGGACGTAATATGCTCACCCTCGCCTCTGATCACGACCTCAGCTAGCTTGAATCAACGCTGGTAGCTAGTATTTGGACCTGCATCACAAATACAAATGTAGTGTGTAGTATGAGTACCAAAAAAAAGGTATCCAGTAGGCATCGTAGGACGACTGACAAAGATAAACAAAAATAAACTAAAGTGTGAGTAAATGATCACAACCAAAGATAGGGCAAGGAGTAAATGTAGGTATGTACACGAGCGTACTTAAAAAACAATAGGCAAAATCCAACTAAATCCATCGGGCTCCCATAAACCCGATGGGTACGCTCATGCATAAGTATATGGTAACCACCTACACAGACTCCCATAACCCTGACAGGTGCAAGAATAGCTGAAGTAAAATGAACGGAGCCAAAGGATTTCAATAATATCACCATTTGCCTAACTTGAACTAAACCCTTCCTAGACTCTAATACTCATCCCAAAGATGAGAGCAAATAAAGTCTTGGATTGAAGATTTATCAGCGAATCAGGAATTGAACCACGGGTAAGCTGGACCACGGACTTCAACCAGGTAGTTATAGCTAATAAATCGACACTAGTAGGCTAGACCACGAACATCAACTGGGTAGCTGTAGCCAAGGGGTCAAACCTGGGTAGGCTAGACCATAGACTTCAACCTGGAAACTATAGATAAGGAGCCCAAACACCGATAAGGTAGACCACAGACTTTAATCGAGTTTCTATAGTTAAGGAACCGAACACTAGTGAGCTATACCATGGGCTTAAACCAGGTATCTTTAGCTAAGGTATCGAACCGAATTAGAATCAGGGACTAACCGAGTTTTACGGGGAGTATCCCCAAATCGAGTGCCATCAATATATCACTCCAGCCTGAACCATGTACAACTAGAATCATCAAGGGGACTTCTACAATAAAGAACCGAGTGATATAGGAATAATTGGAGAATTGGGCAATATGGAGGTAAGGTCACAAGCTATGTTACTACCTAGCTAAAGCCCAAACTATCAGAATCAAGTCTGCTATATCAGTCTACAGAGAGCTAGCTGTCCGAAATGATGTTGGAGAAGTTCTAGGGCCCAATGACACCAAAATCGCACAATTCTAAGGCAATTACTAGTCTAATACTAGACTAATGCCCATTATATTCCTAAACATATAACCACAGGAAATGCATACAACATAAGGCGTGGATGAATGACAATAGCATGGATCATGGTTAAATAGTCCAACAATTTCCCAAAATAGAGCCTAGAACATGAATTCTAGGAATTAGCATGGTCAAATTCCTAACCCCTCCAACTCATACAATTCAAGATATAATTGTCTAAGCATGCTCAGTCTTAGAGGGGAAACCGTAGCCTACCTGTGGGCCGACTGCGCATGCTTCAATTCATGAAATCAGATCTTTTCCTGTCCGAACAGTCTCTGAATGCTGCCATGCTATCAACAATAGAATCTCAAAGTTAATACATCGTTATGACATTAAAATTATCAAATTCTGAGATGGGCCAATTTTGGAGTAAAAAATTGAGAATTATGGAACCCGCTCCATAATTCAAAAAATTGACTTTGAGAATAGGCTCCAACTATTACCCCCATCTCATGTTCGAAAAAGGAACACAGTTCACACACTAAAGTAGACCCAAACCTAATATGTGCAAGTGCTCAACTTCATGGCATAAGAACTTAGAAACACATGGGAAAAGGCAATTTTACCTTAAAGAAAGCCTCAAATAATAGTTTTGAACACACCAATGGGTTCCCCTAAACAATCTACACATTTAGCCTTTTAAATCGCCCAAATCTCCCAAGAATTGAAGGAGAAAACAAGGTTTAAAGTTTGATAGAAAAACTGGAAATTGGGTCTTAATAATGACCCTCTTATATTGCTTTAGCGACCCCTAGGTAAATTCTTAAGTGACAACCACCTAAAAATCAAGCATCACTTTTGCGACACCTGGTCACTTAAGTGACCAGTCGCTAACTAGTCACTTAAGAGACCAGTCGCTTTAGCAACAGCGCTGTCGCTTAAGCGACACTCGCCCAAGAGGGATGGTCACTTTGCAAGCTCCTAGACTCTTTAGTAGCACTCACTTTAGGGACCAGGGGTCATTTAGGCGATGACACCGGACATAGCTGGTGGAAAAATTAGCTTAGCAGGCTAAATCCTCCAACGAGTGCTCGGGATTCGTTCGGTACCCCATGCGTGCAAATGAGATATGCTACCCACCAAATTTGACGTTTCAGACTTAATGTCACATTCAAAATTCCTATGCAAGGTCGTTTTAATGAAAAGTACATTTTACAACCTAGTGTCATTTTAAGCGCATTTCCACACCGAGACTCGAGATCAGATCAACAATCTTGAGAAGAGAACGAGGGTCATTCTAGATAAAACTCGACATTTCGGAGCTAAATGCGCTATCAAAATTTTCATCCAAGCGTGTTTTCCAAGAATGTTGACCAAGGACAGCTCTAGGCCAAATTTCAAAGGCAAAAATATCAACTGGTCCTAAACTCGTACCGATTGCCTCAGTACTCATGCCGACCACACTACTAGCTTAATTTGGACATTATGGAACTGATGGAACCATCAACATTCTATTCTAAGGTTGTTTTCATAAAGTTATGACCGAACTCAACTTCACATTATAAAAGCTTTAACACAAAGAAATAGGCATAAAACCAAATAAATGACTAGGCGACCGAGTAATCAGTGCCAGCAAGTCATAAGTAACTTGGGGTCTCTAATAGAATGATCTAAATTACGTAATGAATGCTTAAATTCAAAAATGACCTTGAGGAATATTAAAACATCCACTACTAAAAGAACTTCCATCTGCGAAAGTAAGAGTCAAAAAGTACTTGAAGGCTCAAATAAGCTAGGGAACTGTTCTTGTATCTCATGCTTAGTCTCCTAGGTAGCCTTCGTGAATGAACGATGCCTCCAATAGACCTTAACCACAGGTATGGCTCTGCAACACAACTTCCTGACATCTTTTGTCAAAATAGAAATTTGCTCCTCAATATATTTCATACGGTCATCCAAGTCAACCATGTCATACTGAAGCCCATAGAAATTATTTAGAAAATACCGGCGCAACATCAAAACATAAAAAACTGTATGAATAGCTAAAAAGGCTGGGGGAAAAGCTAATTCATATGCAACCTCACCAACTATCCTCAATATCTCAAAAGGGCCAATATACCTAGGGCTATGCTTGCCCCGCCTCCCAAATCTCATCATGTCTTTTATGGGCGACACATGGAGGAATACTCAATAAAAAATGGCAAACTTTAATGGTTGACACCTACGATTTGCAAAGCTTTGGTGTCTACTCTAAGCTGTCCTGAGCCTATCTTTAATCACCCTCATATGATATAAGACCTCCTATATCAAGTTTGTACGCAACCTGGGCTCCGTAGACTAAAACTGGCTAATTTGAGAGCGACAACACCTACCATATAAAACCTTAAATAGGCCCATCTGAATACTGGAATGGTAGCTGTTGTTGTATGCAAACTCCGCCAAGGGTAAAAATTTATCCCACTGACCCCCAAAATCTATAATATAAGCCTGCCATATATCCTCGACGATCTGTATAGTGTGCTCCTACTGACGATCAATTTGCAAATTAAAAGTTATGCTAAAGTCGACATGGGTACCCAACTCCTCATAAAAAGTCCTCCAAAAGATAGATGTGAACTATGAGCCTCGGTATGAGATGATAGAAATAGGCACACCATGAAGGCAAACTACCTCTTGAATATAGGTACGAGCTAATTTCTCAACACTATTGGAAGTATGAACGGGAAGGAAGTATGCTGACTTAGATAATCGATCCACGTTGACCCAAATGCTATCAAGAAAGAGGGGAGTGCGAGGCAATCCCATAATGAAATCCATGGTAATCCGCTCCTATTTCCACTCGAGAATGGATAATCTCTGAAGATCGCCACCAGGCCTTAAATGCTCGGCCTTAATCTGCTAGAAACTCAAGAAATGCGCTCATAATCTGCAATATCTGTCCTCATGCCGCTCCACTAATAGTGCTACCTCAAGTCACGATATATCTTAGTGGTGCCCAGATGGATAGAATATCTAAAATCATGGGCCCACTAAGGATCATTTGAATTAAACCCCAAACTTTTAGAACATAGAGACCACCACCAAACCACAAAACCCTATTTGAATCTAAGTTAGCCAGACTATAGTCACCTCTTAAAACCCAATCTCAAAGTGCAACTAACTTTTTATCCTTAAACTGAAGGCTGTGAATCTAGTCCAATAGAGATGAATGAGCTCCCATATAAGCTAACACATATCGGGAATCAAAGAAATCAAGTCCAATTATCCAGTTAGCTAAGGACTGGATGTCTAAAGTTAATGGTCACTCCACAGTAGAAGGAAGGCTAGAGTACACATACTCATCGCCTTCTGACTCAAGGCGTCCAATACTGCCTTTGCCTTCCCTAGATGGTAGAGAATAGAGAATCATAGTCCTTCAAGAGCTTAATGCAGTGGCGCTACCTCGAATTAAGATCCTTGTGGCTCATAATATAGTGAAGTCTCTTATAGTTGGTGTAAATCTCGTATCAAACTCCATAAAGGTAGTGCCTTAAATCTTAAGTGCAAATACTATCACCACTAACTATAATTAATGAGTTGGGTAGTTGCGCTCGTGCAACTTAAGCTGCCTCAAAGCATAAGCAATAACCCAGACCTGCTGCATTAGTACACAATCCAAACAACGTCAGATGTATCACAATAAATGGTGAATCCCTCGCCCTCAACTTGAAGAGTCAATAATAGAGCAGTGGTAAGCAAATCCTTGAGCCTCAGAAAGCTTCTCTCACATTCCTCCAACCACACAAATGAGATATCCTAGCAAGGCAACAAAGTCAGAGGTGCTTCTATAGTAGAAAATCCCTCAACAAAATGCCTCTAGTACCCGGCCAATCCGATGAAGCTACAAATCGCATTCATAGAGGTGGTTCTGGCCCAATCACGAATAGCCTCAATCCTCGCCGGATCCACCATAATTCCATCCTTAGAAACCACGTGCCCCAAGAAAGTTACAGACTCAAGCCAAAATACACACTTTGAGAACTTGGCATAAAGTTGCTGATCTCTCAAAGTTTGGAGCATTACTCTCAAATATTGCACATGCTCATCCCGGCTCTACGAGTATACTAGAATGTCATTGATGAACACTATGACAAATAAGTCAAAGTATGGCCTAATTACCCGAGTCATGAAGTCCATGAATGCAACAGGAGCATTAATCAACCCAAAGGACATCACTAGGAACTGATAGTGATTGTAACAATTCCTAAATGCGGTCTTAGGGACATCCACTGCCCGGATCATCAACTGGTAGTAGCTGGATCTCAAATTGATCTTAGAAAAAACCACGGCACCCTGAAGCTGGTCGAATAGGTCATCAATGCTAGGCATGGGATAATAGTTCTTCTCCATCACCTTGTTGAATTGCCTATAATCGATATATATCCGTATAGTACTATCCTTTTTCTTAATGAACAGGACTAGGACACCCCAAGGCGATATACTAGGCTGAATGAATCTCTTATCCAAGAGATCCTAAAGCTGAACATTGAGCTCCTTAAGCTCTGTGGGAACTATACGGTATGGTGGGATATAAATAGGATGAGTAGCTGACTCTACATCAATGGTGAAGTCAATATCGCAGTCAGGAGGGAGGCTAGAAAGATCGGCAGGAAACACAACTGCAAACTCTCAAATTATAGGTACTGAATAACCTGTAGGGCCCTCCCCTCTCATATTTTTAACATAAGCCAAGTATGCCAAACATCATCTAGCCACTAATCCCTAGGCGCAAACAAAAGAGATCACCCTAACCGATATGCGACTATAAGAGCCCTGCCACACCACTGGTGAAATACCAGGCATAGCTAAGGTAATAGTCTTGGCATAGTAATACAAGATTGCATGGTGAGGGCATAACCAGTATATGCCCAAAATCAAATCCAAGTCCACCAAATCAAGCAAAATGAGATCAACCCTAGTGTTATGCCCCTGCATAGACACCACACCAGATCTAAAGACCTAATCTACTACTAAAGAATCATGTACAACAGTTGAAACATGCAATGACTCAACTAAGGGCTCTAGACTCATATTCAAAAAGGGCATAATTTATAGATATATAAGAATAAGTGGAGCTTGGATAAAATAAAGCGGAAGCGAGCTGATGGCAAAATAAAACCGTACCTGAGATCACATTGTCCGAGGCCTCAGCCTTAGCTCTAGATAGAGCTGCAAAAAATAGGCCTAGTTTCCTCTACCCTACGCATTGACTTTGCCTCCTGACCTGCTTCCCCGGGGACCTCCTCATATACTTTGATGGCCACTTCTGTGGTCCTAGACCTAACCTTCTCCTCTAATTGGAGGTGCTAGTATTGGCACAGGTCTAGCTACTTGTAGAGATGGTAAGGCTAGCCTGCGGTAAGGGCACTCTCGGGACTAGTGATCTAGCTCCCCGTACTCATAGCACCCTTGGGACTATTAGTTGAAAGCTGGAGGTCAACCACCTATGTCAAAAGAACCCATCTGCACGCCACTATGAACCTTACTCGGATTAGCACTAAAGCCAACCTAATGGTGCTAATCACCTTGTGAAGTCTGAAGAGAGGCCTGAATAGGGAGGATGGACTAACCCAACTGAAATCTCTAGTGAGATCTATCATAGGACTTCTTAGGTCTCAAGCAGCACCTATCATATCTATCCTCCTGCCTAGTTCTCTTACCGCTACCCCTTTGGGCCTTGCGATGGAGCAGCTTGAGTGTGCAGGCATGGTCTACCACCTCTAGAAATAAGTGGCCCGCTAAGACTAAAGACTGAGTCTCAATCCATAGCTGGAGCCTCAACCCTCTGAGGAAGCACCAAACTCTCTCTTCTTCTATGGGTAAGATCATGGTAGTATTTTTGGAGAGCTAATGGAATTATTCCTCGTACTACAATACAGTCATGTAGTCCTGCTCCAACCATGAAAGTTAATCTCAGAGCTGATCTCTAATGCTCCTGGGAATGAACCAGACCAAGAAGGCCTCTAAAAACTTAGCCTACATATGTAGGAAAGGAAAATTGAGCCCTAGATATGTAGGACCTTATAGAATCTTGAGAAGCATTGGCAAGGTTGCATATGAGTTGGAGTTTCCATCGGATATGGCCATGGTTTATCATATGTTCCAGGTGTCTATATTGAGAAAATGTGTGGGTGATCCTAGTTCTATTGTCCCATTGGAAGTGGTGAATGTTGAAGAAAACTTGACCTATGAAGAGGTTCCAGTTGAAATTTTGGACTAGCAAGTTAAGAGATTGAGGAACAAAGAATTTGAATCTGTTAAAGTCCATTGGAGGAATCAAAAAGTTGAAAGTGCTACATGGGAAGCGGAAGCGGACATGATTAAATGATACCCTCATCTCTTTCAATCAATTCAAGCCTAAGGTACTAAGTTATTCATGCTCTAATGTTTAAAACTCTTCAGTTTTCCAAAGTCTTCCTATGGATGCATTTTCATGAATTAAATTTTATAGTTATGTTTTATGCTAAGTTTAAAGATCTCATGGACTATGCATTTCAAGTGTCAATTGTATTCATGTTAGGTTTCTAGTCCTTGTGATGTGTTCTTTTCTATGGTAATGATTCTCATTTGAGGACGAATGTTCTCAAGGGGAAAATATTGTAAGACTCCGGAAATATGGAAAGTCCTAAAACAAGGATATAGAGGTATTGGTGGACAATAGATGATGCTTTTAATGTTGTTAATGACTCTTGTTCTATGTCATATCCCTTAGTCCAGTTATCCTTTTCATTTTCGCTTATTATTGAATGTTGTTACCTATGAAAAGCTTAATGAATAATAAGTGGCTTGGATGAGAGACTCTCAGATGTCTCATTCGCCGTGTCACATCTGGGCCTTAGTCTTGGGTCGTGACACCAGGTACCGGCCACTCCTAGGGTATATACTCAGGGCATGACCAAATGTCTTAATCACATTTAACAAGTTCAAACACTAAATTCAATTTTTCACATGTACATGGAAAGTTCTACATGCTTTAACATGAATGAATGCACAAATAATCACCACACATGGCACATTAATAGGTTCAAACTTAATTACGTATTAGTCCAAATTTTACACCTAACACATTGAATGCTCTGTATTATTAACCCCTACTTTTAATTTTGAAGTCTTTGCTAGATAGTCTATAATTCTACTTTTTAAGTACTTCTATATTCTTATGCTTTTATGAAGAATAAATTCCCATGAAGTCTAGCGAAATCCATTATTTAGAATACCTCCTAACTAGTAATGGACTTTATCGATCAAAAGTTTCTAAAAAAATATCCTTAAAAAATAACTAAACCTAAAATACTAAAAATAAAACTAGTCGGCTCAAAGAGACTATCCTCAGACAAAGTACTGAAAACAAAGATTTAGTAACCCAAATAAAATAAATAAGTAAAATATTAGAGATCATATAATAACATGCTAACAATTTATCAAAATCTGCAAATAATAATATTATGTCCCAAAATATTCAAACCATTATTTAAAATTACCATGTCTTAAAAGAAAAAACCAAGACATCCCAGAAAAATACATCCCAAAATGTCACGACCTGACCTAGGTCCTAATCGTAACACGACGATCGAAAGTCCAAAGGGGTCCAACCAAGCCTCTTGATATATTATTAAGCATACATAAGGTAAAGTAAAGTGAAACATAACATAACAGAGAGTCTAAAATCAGGAATCATAAGGAAAGAGTAATCTTGACTACATAGACTCTACACCCTAGCTCACCCTCAAATCGTAAATGAAATAAGTCTTTGAAACAAAGAATTATCCCATAACTAGTCCTTGATTAATGAGGACTCATCAAAACTTCACCGATATGGAAACACAACTAGCCACGTGTGGGAATATGATCCTCAACCCCTACATTATGAAATAATGTAGGCAACAATATATGTTAGTACATTTGAATGTACTAAGTATGTAGGCATGCCATAAAATATAAATAATAGGATGCGATGATCAAATAACGTATATATTGAAAGAATATAAGTAACGTCATGAGAAAATCATAATCATTAAAGCATTAAAGTGATATAGTTGAAACCATAAAATAACATAAAAGAACATACTTATGTGGGATAGAACCATAACCACAATAAGACCATGCGAGCTATAACATGAAATCCTTATGTCTCTCCATACAACCGAAGAAAGGGGAATCTACTTGCCATGGTAGAATCTACCCCTCTAGGAGGTTCATTTACATAAGCTATATGTGGATCAACTAGCTTGTCCATACGGCAATTCTACAGTGGCACGTCGTTATGAGATAACAGACTTTATATAAGGACCCCGTAAAGTGCTCCCCAACCTTAAGTCATCATTCGGTGCTAAGTCAAATCCCACGGAATACATAACATAGTGATCATACTTAACATATATCATAAATTTGTTCATAAACTTCGTGATTCATAGATTAGCTCATTTTCATATTATACTAGCAATATCAGTATAAGCCTTTCAACATCACAATATCATACTTGCATAGTTTATGTCATTAGCTTCCTAGGTCACCAATTGAGGATCCTAAGTCGCCTTTCTTCATAAATTACATGGATGTCATAACTTGAACATAATTGTAATCCAGGATCATAATTCATCCTTGAATTTATAGTAAAACTCATATACATAGTCAATTTAGATTAAAACCATGAGAATACTTGAAATCATTAAACATCATAATCATACTTCATGTATATCATCATTAAAAATAGCTTCATGCATGAGCATTCATAATTCAAATCATACAATTAAGGTATAAACATACTTATAATGATTATTGATAATGATTAAAAATATAATTGAAATAACCCAATGCAATTCATCAAACTAGGGCTACAAACCAATTGAAATTAATGACATTTTAAATAAAAACCTTGGGACTCCATGAATGAAAGGAACCCATGAATGAATCGCCACATACCTTGAATGAGTTTGAACTTGAAATTGAAAAAGGAAACTTGTTCTTGAAGATACCCTAGCCAAAACTTGAGAAAGATGAAGATCTCTTCAGGAACCTTGGGAGAGAAGTCTTAAAAGTGATCTTAGAGTTCATGAGAGAAAATAATGTACATAGGAGTATTTAGGACAATTACATAATGAATCTAGTCCAAAAACATACAATAATGAAAGAATAGGGGAATAACCGAAATACCCTTCATTTAACTGAAAACTGGGACCCATCACAAGTCATCCCCAAAGGCACCATGGTCCGTGGTACTGTCCATCATAAGGTACTTAGAAAGGATTCCCACTATGAGACCCACCACAACCCATTATGGGAACCACGGTCGGTGGTGGTCTTCTGTGGGTGTAGACTTGGTCTTGAAATCTCAGGGTTTATAGGGGAAGTTTCATGAATTCCTCCACGGAGACCTTTACGGTCTGTGGAGGTCAACAAAATCTATGAATCACGAGTGTGGTTCAAGACTTGCAGAAGGGTCTATAGGAGAGACCACCATGGAACCCACCACGTCCTGTAAAGGGCTACACAACCTTTGGTGGTCAAGTGTGGTCTCTGCATTTGGAAATGCTCTAAGGCCTTAGGGGAGGCCTCACTAGTGAGGGCTCCATGGCTCGTAGTGCATGACTTGTGGTCCCTTGTTGTTCTCCCTTTCCTGCAAGACTAAGGTTTAGGGACACTACCATAGTGGCACACTATGAGTCATGGTGGGGACCACAACTGGTGATAGCCTTCGTGGTCATCACCTAATATGCCAAAAACTTCAAATTGTTTTGGGTTTTCATCTTTTGATCCTCGTTTTAGAACTTTCCAACTCCGGGGTCTTACAATATTTCCCCCTTGGAAACATTCATCCTCAAATGGGACTCAAGCTACCATAAACAGAATACGAATGGGACATAACAACCCAACATGAATGAAAAACAACTCGATAATGCATAAAATATGAAATTATTAATCTCAAGCTAAAACATGACTTTAAAACTCATTTCATGAATATGAATACATATGAAACCATGAGAACAACTTAAACACATGATTTGGACTGGTGGATCTTGAAGGAACTAAATAGCTCAACTAGGCATTGAAGGAAAGAGATGAGGATATCGGGACATCAGCCTCCCAAGTAGCACCCTCAACCTCTTGATTCCTCTATAACACTTTAACTTAAGTATTTCATTATTTCTCAACTTTCTAACTTACTGGCCCAAGATCTCAATCAGAACCTCTACATATGAGAGATTCTCCTTAAACTTAATACTATCTAATGCTACAAAGGAGCTAGGATCACAAAAAAACTTCCTTAATAATGATACATGGAATATCGGATGCACCGATTCTAAATTTAAAAGCAGATCCAACTCATAAGCCATCTTATCAATCCACCTCAAAATCTGATATGGGCCAACATAACGGGGACTTATCTTGTCTTTCTTACCAAAATGCATCACACCCTTCATGGGTAAAATTTTCAAGTAAACCCAATCATTAACTATAAATTCAAATTCCCTTCTCCGCACACCCAAATAGGACTTTTGTCGACTTTGGGTCGTTTTCAATCTTTCTCTAATGAGTCTAACTTTCTCCACAGCCTCAAATAACAACTCGGGTCCTATCAAAGCAATTTCACCAGTCTCGAGCCAACCTATAGGGCATCTACACTGCCTACCATATAATGCCTTAAATAAAGTCATTTTACTGCTTGATTGACAAATGTTATTATAAGCAAACTCTATCAATGCCAAATGATCATCTTAATTTCCTTTAAAATCAATCACGCATCCTCTCAATATATTGTCTAATATCTGAATGGTACACTCAGCCTGACCACCATTTATAGGTGAAAGGCTGTACTAAGCTTCACTTGGGTACCAAGACCCATTTGGAAAGATCTCCCAACTAAGATGTAAACTGAATACCTCGATCATAAATGATACAAATGGAATGCCATGAAGCTTAACCAACTCTCAGATATATAATCTAGCATAGTCCTTGGCTGAATATGAAGTCTTAACTGGGAGAAAATGAGCCGACTTAGTCATTCAGTCAACAACCACCCAAATGGAATCATGTTGCCTATGAGTATGAGGAAAACTTTTAACGAAGTCCACAATATCTCTTTTCATGCCATTCCACCTATACACTTCACTTAAATATTGATACATCTTTGTGGAATCGAGATAAATAGAATACCACAAACTATGAGCTTCAGACAATATCATATATTTCAAGCCATCCACATTCGAGACACCTAATCGCCCTTGATGTCTTAAAATACCATCTCACCCTTGGGAGAAAGCCTCAATTGCTTTTTCGGCAATCGCTTTCTTCAATTCCACTAAAGAGGGATCACTATCTTGCTTTTCCTTTACATTCTCCATAAGATATGATTCGGAACCATTTTGTACAATAACACCACCATCCTCAGAATCAACCAATCGAACATCCAAATGGGCTAATCTATGCACATCTATAACCAAATCTTTCTTCTCATCCTCAACATGGGAAATACTGTTCATGAAAAATCTACTAAGGGCATCGGTAACCATGTTTGCCTTACTCGGATGGTATAGCACACCATGTCATATTCCTTCAATAGCTCAAACCATTTCCTTTGTCGAAGGTTCAAGTCATTTTAAGTGAACACATAATGCAAACTCTTGTAATCGGTGAAAGAATCCACATGGACACCATAGAGATAGTGTCTTCACAACTTTAAATCAAATACTACCGCTGCCAACTCCAAGTCATGCGTCGGGTACTTCTTCTCGTGTGTCTTGAGTTACCTTGAAGCATAAGCTATCACTGTACCAATTTTAATTAGAACACAACCAAGACCAACTCATGAAGAATCACAACACATAACAAAACCATCAGAAGAACCTTCCGGTAAAGTCAACATCAGAGTGGAGGTACGCCTATCATTCAATTATTGGAAGATTTTCTTACATGTTTTCGACCATTGGAATTTCACCTTCTTTTGAGTCAAAGTCATCAAGGGCTACGCAATGGAAGAGAAACCTTCCATAACCTATTTATAATAACTATCTAAGCCTAAGAAACTTCAAATATCGGAAGTTGTCAATGGTCATCCACTGTAATTCCTTCTCCAGAAACAATATGACCAAGGAATGCAACTGACCTTAACCAAAATTTACATTTGCTAAACTTTGCATAAAACTGACATTCCTTGAGAATGTGTAACACATTCCATAAATAATCAACATGCTCTTCCTTACTTCGAGAATAGATCAAAATATCATCAATGAAGTCGATCACAAACATATCCAAGTATTATTTGAATATACAATTCATCAAATCCATGAAGATAGAGGTAGGAATAGTCAACACAAAAGACATAACTAAGAATTCAAAATGACCATACAGTTTTCGAAACAACGTCTTAGGAATATAACACTCCCTTACCCTGAGTTGATGATAATAGGAACAGAGATCAATCTTTGAAAAGTAACTTTACCCTTGCAATTGGTCAAACAAATCATCTATCCTCATAATTGGATGCTTTTTCTTTACGGTGACCTTATTCAATTGTCAATAATCTATACACATTCAGAGTGACCCATCTTTCTTCATAACAAACAACACGGGAGCACCCCATTGTGAAATACTTGGCCTTATAAAACCCTTATCTAAGGAGGAATAGAAATAGGTTGAGTATTTAGGAAGGAGTTCTATGCTAAAGTCAATTTCCATTTCGGGAGGAAGACCGAGCATGTCATCAGGAAACGTATTAACTATAGGGACCGACTCAAGAGTAGGAATTTTGAAATCAACTTCCCTAACTCACACTATGTAATAGATTCATCCTTTGGAAATTATTTTTCGGGCCTTAAGATATGAGATGAATTAACTCTTAATCACAGAATCATTACCCTTCCATTCAAGAATAGGTTCATTAGGAAATTAAAACTTGACTCTACGAGTTCTACAATTAATGTATGCATAAGAGGAATGTAACCAATCTATACCAAGAATAATGTCAAAATCAATCATGTCAAGTTCAACAAGATCATAAGGGATAACTTTATTCAAGACCAACACGAGATAATTTTTATAAACTCTCTTGGCTAGAGACTAATAACACTTCGGGGCACACATTAAACCTCATAGTAAGGTAAGGAGCAATAATAGATAAGTTGCCACTCGGATCAGACAATGCACATACATCAAAGTTAAAGAACCATAACATACCCGTGACTACATCGGGAGACTCCTAAACATCTTGCCTAGAGTGGAGAGCATAAAATTGGTTATTGCGATGGCCACCTTTTGGTTGAGTTTGGGAAACTTGTTGCAGTTGGCCTCCTTGGGCTACTTGGACTTGAGGATGACCTTCTATACTTTGTTGGAAATATGAGTGTCACGACCCAACCTCGTAGGCCGCGACAACCCCCGTACACCCAACTATCAGCTGTGGTCAAATTGAACTGTAAATGAAACAATATTATATAACAGAGCCCCATTAGGCAACAACATTTTCATAAACTTGCAGCCCTTTTCATTTGTATCACAACATGATAGGGCACGCAAGCCGACAAGGCTGCCATGACATAATAACCTATAACCTATATCATATATCATGCGGACCCAGCTGAATTAAACTGACATACACAACCCACATATACATATCTGCAGACCTCTAAAAATATAAATGACAACATATGGCGGGACAGGTCCCCCGCCGTACCCTCCAAATGGACAAGATAATGTTATACATTAGTGGACAGTATCAAAAACTAGGCCTCAATACAATGGAGCCTCTTCCAGCTGAGCTGCATGGAATCCTAAGCTGACGGACTCCCAAAACCTTTATTTGTACATGCGGGCATGAATGCAGCCCCCGAGAATGGGGGTCAGTACGACATATGTACTGAGTATGTAAAACTTAACATAGTACAACTGGAGGTATACCCAAAATAGAGAAGTAAGGGAACCAATTATCAAATCAGAAACATGTACCAGTACTCTGTGAATCACAAAATCATGCATTCTCAAATTTTCAATATAGCCGGCCCCGTCAGGGGTCCAGTGAATCATATATGTAGTATCAGTATCAGGCCCAGTACCATCGTCATCTTATTACAACACATCATCATAGTATCAGTATCAGCCCCCAGGCCATCGTCTCCTTATCACAACACATCATCATAGTATCAGTATCATGCCCCAGGCCATCATATATATACATACAGATGTCGGCCCTCTAGCGAGGGACTCGGTGAACAATGCAGTGAATTGCAGGAATCTGACAACTAGCCCGGGACTCAGAGAAAAGTGTTACAGTATACACGAGTAGAGTAGTGAGAAACAAAACACAGTTTAAATCATTATCTGAGACTCAAATCTATCAGAGGACTAAGTTATTGTTCAAGAATTCGAGTAACAGTATAGTCATTCTGGCTGCCCTCTAAATGCCATTAGGGGCTACATTGATTACATCTTGAGGTTCCTACACATATACCGAAGTAAGACTATTCACTTAAGAATTGCAGAGTATTTGTCTTCGAATAGTTTTATGACTATGAGTTTGTACATTCATACCTTTTAAACATATAAGAGATTCCAGGGAAATAGTTTAACTACCATAGAGTTCAACATCCAGTAGTAAATAAGAGATACTTAAGAATGGAATTACCCCGGAGCTCGTATCACATTCAGCTTACAACTAGGACATGCCAACAGAAGAAACAGAATGAGCTTTACTTACCTATGCCAAAACATGTCAAGAGAAAGCTTTACATACCTTGTATGAATTATTCCTTATCCTGTTTGCCTCATCGTCCTTTGAACCTATTCAACATGAAAGTAATATGAATATCAACTCCTTTTAACTTTCCATCACCCTAGGTTACACCTTAGTATTAATGGAATCTATTTCCTTAGTCGTTTCCCCGACTAGTTCTGTTATTCGCTAAGGCGTCGAAGAAAATTGGGCAGCACCTCCCCTATGATGTGCCCTATCCAAATTTCCATTTAGGTACCCAAGACCTAAAGCCAACCAGCAACAACAACCTGCAGAAATTCACACCAACAATATACAACATAAACTCCAAACGACTTATTCAAAAATACGATATCACAATAGGGCATCTAGCCTTTATTTTGTAACGCCTTTAATTATATGCAACGGGGGGGGGGTGGGGTGGGGGGTCATGTGGCTTCTACCATCAGCACCCTAACCCACATTAGAACATATTTAGGCCCTGCAACAACAAGCCACACTCCTGCAGCAGCACCTCACAAGAGCAATACTTTATTTCGACGACAATTCAACTATAGCGACTCCAATTTAGTTTGTCTTCAACGCCCAGCATTTCTATACTATTTTCACGTTTCCAGCCACACACAGGGTCTATAATGCACTCCATAACAATAACATAAAGTCCAAATTGAAAGGATAAACATTACCTTACCCGAAATTGGCCAAAATTGTCAATTCTCAACTCAGAACTTCTTCAAACGCGCTGAACTTGAGCGGGCTGTTTGTGCGACTTCCTCGCTGCCCCAAATTGGATTTTCTCGTTATTAAACATCTTCATACAACCACGGGATACCATAACTAATTAATTCACGGAACGAAACTCGGAGGCTTACCTCCAATAGCCAAACCCGTAGCCCCTCTCTCTTGTGTCCAACGTTTTTCTCTTCTTCTTTCTTCCAAGTTTCCAATTATAAAGCTGAAGTTTTGATTCCGTAGACATCGTAAAATACATATGTACCTATCCACATGCTTAAGGAACACCATATATAATTAATTCACGGAGAAAAATAAAGTAACTTCCTTACAATCAAGAATAACAAAATCTGTTGGAAATATGAATTTATCAACCTTTACCAAAATGTCATAGAGAATTCCAATGGGGCGTTTGATCGATCTATCGACTACGAGTTAGTGTCACGACCCGATTTCTCAACTCATGATGGCATCTACTATTAACCTACCAGTAGTTAAGCCTAACCCCACAGTCTGGAACCATAGGCAACAAACAATCACAAGCGCAAGGAAATAAGTGAATAATAGTAATAAAAATGATAAGAAAATAAGAATAATAACAATACAACAAGATAACCCCCAAGACCTAGTATCAGTCGGTAGTCGATCTACTAAACTAATGTAAAGGAATACAAGGATTATACAGATATATAAAATAGAGGGAGATAGATAAATCCGAACACCAAGAGCTCACCCAAGTATCCAAAATCCAAGAGCTGCTCCGCATGATATCAAATCAGTAGTGAAAACTCGTACTATGATCTTCAGCGTTGAGAAGTGTTGTATGAGTACCAACAAATGGCACTCAGTAGGCATCGGCCAACTGAGCTCCAAAGATAAGGCAAGTATAAAGAACATGTAAGCAAGGAGTGTATATAACAAGTATCTATAAGGAATAATATGGAAACCTGTATTAAGAAATATTAGATATGAGGAAGAGAGAGAAAATAGGAAACAAGCAAGGGTGTACCTGGTGGCACCAGCCCAAGACCTAAACACGATGAAACACTACGAGTGGGAAATAACTAAGTGACACCCTACTAACAAAAGTAAACATAGATATCTCATAAAAGCTCAAAGGAACGTATCACTAAATCCCTGTACAAAAAACATAGATAAATAACAACAAGGGTAGTAAATTCCTTCAAACAAGAGACCACTATTTCTACCGCCACAAGTTCTCAAATAGTAAAACAATACCTTTCGAGCGCCTGTGTTCCCAGGAAGTTCACTCACACATAGGTAAACCCGCACGACATCCTATACTACCGATAGGTACAAACAACTATGCTGGTGATAGGCAATTCATATATGAATGAAAGTAATGAGTAAAACTAGTAGTACCATCTGTGCCAAGTGCCTCATACCAAGATATATACACCTACTTCTAGTCTCGTCCAAGAAGTAGGACCCATGCTCCTCTATGGGACCGTTATGGGAGGCTCTGGAATGCCCCTATATACCTGTCTAGTCCCAATCCAGATCTTATATTAATCTGTATAGATCATAAAATCCTCTCCATCGCGATGACCGAAGATAAATAGTCAAATCAGTATAAAAAAGGTCGGAAATCTGTATGACTGGCCAGTATCATAAAATGGGTGCATTCTCGATGCCTCGAATTAATATAATAAAATAAGCATATCCTCGATGCCTCGAATCAATATCATAAAATGAGTGCATCCTCTATGCCTCCATTCTACTTAAAATAGTAGTAATAAAGGTAGTACGACCCCTATTCGAAAATCAATATAAAATAGTTTGGGTTACAACCCAGCTTTCTCAAATCAATGCCAAGAACCAACGCATGCATCGAGGTTGACTACATCCGTGCGAAAAAAATGATCCAATGCAATACATGCCATCACCAGTACCCAAGCAACACACACAATCAGATACAATAATGACTCCACAAGCACCTTACCCTCTAGAACATAGAAATAGGACTAGCATATCCAACCGACCTCTAACCAAGGCCTATGGCTCAAATCTGCTCTAACTCAACAACAAGGCCCAAAAGGGAACTCAACCCTAACTGGGTAACAAGGAGGAGGAAAAGGAGGAAACGTTGCCCATCTAGTGAATCAAAACCTCCAGGTCCAACTGGGAGTACAACCCCAAGAATACAACCACATCTAGCCCCGCTAAAAAGCAACAAAAAAACATAGGGAGTTCTAGCTCTAAATCCAGAAATGGGATCCAACAATAGATCGCAAGCCTAACTGGGTGGAAATCACTACACCAAGGCTTCAAGATAGGTACTACAATAGTTAAGAACACTAAGCCTCATAAATTCCAGCCAACAA
Organism: Solanum dulcamara; assembly: GCF_947179165.1. Lineage (NCBI taxonomy): Eukaryota > Viridiplantae > Streptophyta > Magnoliopsida > Solanales > Solanaceae > Solanum > Solanum dulcamara. The sequence goes on from NC_077243.1 coordinate 54,602,309, forward strand.
CGGTTACATCAACTAAGTCTCATATCAAAATTAATTCTAAGGAGAAAATCTGTCAATCACCATAAACATCGAACAAGCTACCTAAATAGGCTGACTAAGGCCAAACTAAGGCATAATCATTAATCTTACCAATTAGACTAGAAGTCTCATAAGGGCAACCTAGCCTAAGGCTCATACCGGGACAAAGGACGATAAACAAAGAATCGTACCTAACCCATCACATACAATCCAAACCACAAGCTATTTATACTAAACAATACCTCATAAAGCTCAATCAAAAGAAAGGATACTATAGCCTACCTCAAAGCTGAACATGCGCGCTTCAAGTCCACTTTTGCGGTAGTTTTTCGCTCCAAAAATGACTCAAAATACCTCCACACTATCAAAATGTTGAGCAATACAAATGTTGTGACACTAAAATTCCTTTTTCAGAGATGAACCTAAAATTGGGTCAAAATGGGATTGTGGAACCCACGATGGAAATCCCAAAAAAAATTTCGTGAAAATCTTCTAAATGTATTATTGAGCTTGTAACCCAAAATAGAACATAAATTAATGCTCAAAACGACCTAAATCAGCCCAACATTTAAAACCACCATTAAAGCTTAAACTAAGTTAGGGTAGTCCCTTTGGGCAAGAAATTACCTTAAACCGACAATCGTCACACTTCCCTGAATATACCAATACGTACCCACAATCAATATGAACCTAATACTCTTGGAATTGCAAAATTTGGAGCTTCCTTGATCCTAATATTGAAGAAAATAGATGAGGGTCAGGGCTAGTTCGCGTCTATCTTTAACTTAAAGACCAGATGACGTTAGCCTTTGCGATCGCAGAGATTGGGTCGCGATTGCGACCCCCAGGTTGAATGACCATCATAAGCGTGGTGGTCAAGCCTCGTGATCGCGATAACGACTTATTCCACCTTCATAGAAAACTCTTTGCAATCGCGGCCAAGAGCCTCGCGATCGCGAAAGCATTTTTGCCTTGCGTCATATATTTGCTGCAACATAGATTTTGGTAAAGTCCAAATTCTTCAATGCAGTGGTTGGGATACTTTAGGAATCTTGTCCGCGCAAACGGACTATGCTACCCTACTAAATTTGACGTTCCAAACCTAATGGTGCAGTCAAAATTTTAATCCGAGGTCATCTCGACAAAGTGTGAGTCCCACACCCAAGCATAATTTTTGCCAATTCTACAAGGAAGCTCAAAATGAGATCGGAAGATTTGGGACATGAATGAAATTCGTTCTAGACCAAACTCGATATTTTGGAGCAAACCGCACTGACGAAATTTCAATCTGAGTCATTTACCAAGAATGGTGACCAAAGTCAACCTTAGGTTAATGCTTAAAGGCTAAAAAACCTAATAGCTCAAACTCACACTATAAGGCTCGATGCTCGTGCCAACCATGTCATTAGCCTAATTTGGCCATTCCAGAGCTGATGAAATCATCAAAATTCCATTCTTAGGTCATTTTCCTAGAGTTTTTGACCAAAGTCAACCATTCAAACTCCAACAGCTCCAAAGTAGGAAAACGGGCATAAAACCCAAAGAATGACTTGGCGACTAAACTGGCAGTGTTAGCAAGTCATAAATGAATTGTGGTCTATAAAGAAAAGCTCTAAATATTGAAAATATAGAAAAAGATGAAAAGGACTTGGAGGGTCTTTGCAACATCCACTACTAAAAGGAATTTCTTCCTCGAAAGTCAATGGATAGAAAAGATCCCAAGGGAACAAAAATATTAGAACGCTAGGCCCGCAAGCTTTGCCAAACCTGCAGATACATGCTCGGTTCGAGAAATTCCAAACTAGAACTCAAGCTAAGAGAAAACTCCAAAATTCACTTTTCTCCTGTATAACTCAACCCAACTTCCAATTCCTCTCTTTTGATACTGACTTCCACCCAACAAGAACAAAATCAACTAAGCGCAATAGACTAATCCGAGATAAGCCAAAACAATACATATTTCTCAGGATTAGGCAACCAACAGACAAGAGAAGATGCTAATTAACTCCTATGTTGAATTCTTTGGTTTATATTCCAAACTTAAGACTCCTTAGTCATCATGGTATCTCACCCATCCCAAATCACAGTAAATATTCCCTACACCATTTGAACATTGACCAAATAACCATGAAGGACATGCAAACACCACTTGAACATCAAAGTGTGGCAAGAACTCAAAATAAGAAACTCAGCCCAGAGCATAAGCCCAAAGTTCTAATTCAATGACTTTTGACACCAATAACTTGAGTCTAAAATCTATCTTTCAAAATTAAAAGGGCTTTTCCAATGGGTAACCAAGTCCACGGGTAGAAAACCACGTTGAGACCTAGTCTAATGCCATTTTGCTGCCAACGGGACTTCTCAAAAACAAAATCAATATTAGAATATAACCCAAAAGCGATCGAAACTAATGCCATGAGTCCATGAATCATTCCATGAGTGAAAATATAAGTCAATCCTTCCAATCCAGGAGTAAAACTACTCCAATAGGCTGTTAGCAACATACCAAACCTGCCAAAAGTGAAATGGAACCAAATTATCGTAGAGAATACCACAAATCGACCCGCCAGTGCAAGTATGAGCTAACCACTTAAACTCAACAAAAACTAAGCCGGCAGGTAGTGAGCAAGTAGATCAACCCACCAAAAATGACTCAAATGAAGCTGATCATGGC